>NW_017307630.1:320030-321084 GCF_000935625.1 Nanorana parkeri
CTGTCATTACAATGAGAGCTCCGCGGAGTAACCAGGGGACGCTGAACTGTCATTACAATGAGAGCTCCGCGGAGCCGGCTTTGATATCACGGCCGGCTCCGCTGAGCTCTCATGACAGTTCAGCGTCCCCTGGTCACTAAGTAGAATGCATAGCTAGTACAGCAGCCCTTCGGTTCTGTGCAGCCGGAAAAAAATTGTTATGTTTCGTTTTGGATTTCGTTTGTTTCGTTTTTCTCATTTCGGGTACTCTGTGTGTTTCGTTTCATATTTCGGATTCGGTTTCGGTTTCGGATTTCGGAAACGAATTTCGGTTTCGGATATAGAATTCGGAAATGCGTATGTTGTCCGAACGTGCGCACGAACGGACGATGTTACGTACGTTCGCAGCAGAATTGCCACCGTTGGCATTTCTGGTTGCTGTGCTGTAGTCTTCTTCACTATTAAAGGGACATGAAAATCTTTTCTGAATATTGTTTTATCCCTTTAAACGTTGACCATGCATGATCAGGAACATGATACGATTTAGTAATTCCCAGCCATGATCAATTTTTCTGCCCCTTAAATGGCTTTTAGGGGCTCCGCACATCGTTGCACACCGCCGCACCTCCGCCACACTGAGCCAATCACACTGGTATTATAATATAGCTCTGACATATCCTGCAGTGCTGTACAGGCAACACTGAGCCGGACACATCAATATCTGTACCCTACAGAGGAGCTTACACTCTAATGTCCCCCCACAGTCACATTATTCTCTGTACACAGAGGAGCTTACACTCTAATGTCCCCTCCCCCACCGTCACATCAGTCTGTGTACAGAGGAGCTAACACTCTAATGCCCCTCCCCACAGTCACATCAGGCAAGCTTGGAGCGGTGGAAGGAAAGAAAAAAAAAGTGTGTTGTGCATTGCAATATAATTAAATGTAAAGTGTTTCAAAATAATTATACAGGAATCAATGTACAATGCCACTGGCTATAGTGGACTCAAAATCCCAGAAACAATACATTATACAGCTCTTGGATGGTGGGAGCCACTCATAATGGTCACAGCGG
>NW_017307630.1:321228-348625 GCF_000935625.1 Nanorana parkeri
ATGGTGGAAACTCCTTATAATGTGCACAGCAGGTGTAAAGTACTAAGTAAATAGCAGTGTAAATAGAAAACCAGTAATAATCATGTTAACCTGATAAAAGTCTGCCATTTCCAGTGAATCATAAAGATATCACTCTGGAGCAATTGAAAAATATCATGTGATCCAATTAATCCTAATGCCCCGTCACATATGTTACGCCTACGGTACAAGCCTGTCGGGGCAGAGTTATATTGGTGATGTTTTCAGTTGTTCTGTGCCATGTTCAGGATTGTTATTTGCACAAAAAATTAGCTCAACTGGACCTCTGAATATACTGAGAGATCAGATTTATACAGCAATGCATTTTTTCTATGTTGTGTTTTGTTAAAGTGTGTGACATTTGTTTTGCCAGGCAGTGTAGAATGCCCCTAAGTAATAATCAATAATCACATTCATGGCCAGAAGTATGTCAAAGGTACATAGAAAAGGCAACTAATATAGGTACATATAATTTTAACACTGAGTGAGTAAACCAGCAGTACACATTAACAAAGGTAAACCAACGCACGCAAACACAGGAAAATACTTTCAAAAATATTAAAATTTATTTACAAAACTATAAAAACGGAAAAGTGCCCAAATGGACAAACAGCAGTAGGAGGAGTGGCAGGTGTCCTAGATCCGCTCGAGACTTCGGCACACCTTCCCAATTTGGTGTCTCATCTGCCGGAACAGATGCTCCATCTCCAGCAGAGTGTTGCCAAGATTGTTCAGCCCGCGAACAGCCACTCGAACAGCCGACCTGGTCTCACCCTCAGGTCTTTCTTCTCGTGCTATATATCAAATAAATGAAACTATGTGCGCAGCACATAAAAGAGGTCACAAGTTCAATAAGAGAGGTCACAAGTGACTGCCATAACTTTCAACTGCTGGTGCTGAAAGTTATGGCAGTCACAGATCAGATCTCAACTACGTAAGATCAGAACAAAATGCCTGCCTGTGGCAAGCAACTAGTACCCAAATCAAACTATCTGAAGAACTATCAGAAAACCCACAAAGAGCAGTCACATGACCGTGCATGAAAGCCAACACCCAGCAGCTGAAAAATACATGTGATTGGTTAGAAAATAGTCACATGGTTAAGTGCGTTTATTTCCGTTCGTTCGACCGCACGTTCGCATTCGGATCGGATTCTTTTCGGATTTCGTTTCTAATCGGCTGGTAATTGATCCGAATCCGAAATTACGGGTCAAAATCCGAAATTCGGATCCGAAATTTCTGATCCGAAAGTTCGGATTCGGAGGTTTCGTTTTAAATTCGGAAACGGGAATTTCGGAGATTCGGATGATCCGAATCTACGAATTTCCGAAAATTCGTCCGAATTTCGATTCGGAACGAAACGAATCGCACACGTCTAGGTTCTACTGAACTGAAGAGCTCAGGCGGCCGAAGCTAGCTGAAGGATCAGTCGTAGCTATGGCTGATCCTTCGGCTAGCTTTGTGAAAAACCCCCTAAGCCTTTAACACATGCAACTTTGTGTTAGTAAAACTGCACATATCTTTGCTACTTAGTAAAGCTAGGTAAATTATACCTTGTTTTTTTCAGGATAGATTTTTTTTTCAGGAATTTTTTTTATTGTGAAAGAAAAATTGTCCCAAAGTAGTAAAAAAACAAAAAGCATAAAATAGCAGTGTATTTTATGCTATTTCCATGTCCCCCAAACAATTATTCCCATACTCCTGATGTGCATGAGGATACCACATATAAGTGCATTCTTTGTTATTTGTTTTTTTACCCTACCTAAAACACACTGACACTAACACTGATACTAATTTAAAACTTTGTCTTATCTTACCTAAAATAAAGTGGCACTAACACTATGGCTAACACTCTGCTCTCTAAAGGAAATATATTGAATTTCTTTCACTTCACAGAGGAGAAAGAGATGCAGGGGGGGAGGCTGTCACAGTGATTACATTATTGGAAGCTGGTCCTCCAACCTCCTGCTTGTTAGTCCAAGACTGTCAGTGTAAGCTTGGTCTCCATGCTGGGGGGAAAAATGCAGCACACACAACAGGGATATATCTATCACTTCAGTCCTTTCTATTTCACACTGAACCAAGCATTAAGAAAGAAGGTATCAGGATACTGAAGGGACACCTGACGCAAATGTGCTAACAGGGTAGTACTGTCATTGTGAGAGATGAGTGTATATAGTGCCAGCAGCTTGTATGAGGGGAATCAAGTAGACAACGCCACGGGGCGGAAAGACAACCATTTAGACCAAATTGAATAAAACCGGTGCTCTGATCCCCTTGACTGGTAGGTGACACGTTTAAATTCTATAATTTTATACAGTTCCACCATCCAGTTAGAGATTGTAGGATGGGACGATGAGATCCACTTACATACAATAATGCGAGTGGTGGTGAACAGTGCTCGTCTGAGAGCCAAGAATAGGGGGGAGTCAAAGTATGGATCATCAAAGACACCCAAAAGGCACATCTGGGGGGAGAGAACCAACTGGACATTAAAAACAGAATTGAGGGTGCGGACGACCTCTAGCCAATAGCGCACTAGCTTAGGGCAGCGCCACAGCAGGTGGATCAGGGAACCTTGGTGGAATCCGCATTTAGGGCAGAAGGGGTCGTCTCGGTATCCTATTCTAAAAAGGAATTCCGGAGTGCGTTATATCCTGTGGACCACAAATAATTGCGTCAGCCTGTGAGTGGTTGAGCGGGACACCTGGGAAATTTTCTCCAGGACCTCATCCCAAATGTCATCAGCGAGAGCGCCCAAATCATCTTCCCATCCCTTTCTGCATGGCAATGAGCATTGAGATGCAGATTTGACCATCAACTGAGAATATATAAAATAAATCAAACCCTTAGTTTGTACAGCAGAAAGCAGCGAGTCAAAAATTGGTGTAAGGGAGAAACCTGGAGCCCCCTGGGAGAACTGTGATCGAAGTGCATGACACACCCGGAGGTACCCAAAATAGCAGTTTTTATGTAAATAAAATTCAGTCTGAAGGCAGTGGAATGAGCGGAGAGCACCTTCCTGGTATAGCTGGTTGACAGTATAAATACCCGCTCTACGCCAGGATTGAAACCCCTCCAGTGGAAGAAGTTCAGGTAGGCTGCCGTTTCTTTCTGCCGTTTATGTTTCGTAGGGAGCGCAATAATCTCCATAAGGCCGTGTAGCCTGTGGGGCCAGACCCTCTCAACAAATTTTTAGCCGCGTTCCACAGTAGGGAAACCGGCATAAGTCTTGACATAAAGATCACTCTCTAGATACTTCACCGGGTCAAAGGGAGGGCAAGACCACCGGAGAGTTTGCGTCTGTGCAATACCTCCAGTCTCAGTCTGGCCTGTTTATGCCGCCAAATAAGTTCGCGAAAAATAGTATTGATTTGATCAAAAAGACAAAAGACGTCTGGGCAGCCAAATTGGGGAGTTATGTAAAATATATAGGAGCTGTGGCATCCAAACCATTTTTATCAGGTTCACCCAACCCGCGATCGACAAAGGGAGTTTAAGCCAAGCCTTGCGCTGCGTTCTAAATTTTTGGAGGAGCGGTGTTAAATTAAGAGGGAGATAATCTAATAATGATGAAGTAATGCGAATCCCTAGATATAAAATGGAGGAGGAGGTGGGAATAAAGGAAAGCTCAGGTGACAAGGGGGCAGGCATTGGATCAAGGGGGAGCAGAGTAGACCTATCCCAATTTACGGCCAGACCCGAGTATTTCGCAAACTCCGATAGATGTCGCATGGCATTATGCAAGGAAGGACCCGTATCTGCTAAAAATAGAAGGGTGTCATCTGCATACAGAGCTTTTTTCTCTTCCTGTGACCCCGCTTAAATCCAACTACATCCGCGTCCTGCCGGATAAGGGCAGCTAGGGGTTCTATAGCTAAGGCAAATAATAACGGGGACAATGGACAGTCCTGTCTGGTGCCGCGCTGTAAAGGGAACGAGGAAGAGAAGCTATCATTGATTTTGATCTTTGTGTGATGATCCATCTCCGCTCCAGGCCGCCTCGGGCAGGCCAGCTGCTGTGACGGCCGCTCCGCGTTCCACTTTGGTACGCGGAAGCCGCTCGACTTCCTGATTGTGAGGCGAGCGGCTTGCGTTCTACGCTGGAACGCGGAAGTCGCTCGTTGCGGCTGGAGGTTCCTCCCACATCCTTGGGCTATTTAAAGCCCCGGCTGAGGCAGCATGGCGTTCTATGATTGCAGTCTGAACGCCTGCTGCCTCCTGAACCCTGAGAAACCTTGGAACCCTTCTCCACCTGCCGGACCACCCATCACCCGGACTCACACCCTGTGGCTGTGCTGCAACAAGTTACAAACCGCAAGTATCGCTCCAGTTGGAGCCCTAATAGAGACTGTCAGTAATCCCATATGCATGATCTCCTGCTGGACTTTTACTTTGCCGATTTAACTTACTAGGATGCTATGAGATAATAGCGTTGCTGATATTTCATTTATTACACTGGCTGTGATGCAAGAGTCTCAAACTCCCCCTTAAGACTGGGAGTGACGCCTGAGACTCACGCCTGAGAAGCCTATTTTCCACCTCTCCTGCAAATCCCCTCCGCAGTTGCGCTTCACACCGAACCCCTATAGTAGGCGTAACACTTTGCTACTGGTTGACAGTAGAGGAGGCAAATCCATTTACAGAAACAAGGTCCAAAGCCAAAGGCACATAAGACCGCCCAAAGGTAGTGCCATTCCACATTGTCAAAGGCTTTGGCCAGGTCCAACACCAATAGGGCTCTGTTACCAGAGTTATCAATCGGAGTTTGCATATTCAGAAACACCCTGCGGACATTCACGGCAGTAGACTTTTGAGGCATAAAGCCAGACTGGTCTGGATGTATTATGGAAGAAATTTTAGAGGAGAGTCTATTGGCAATTACTTTAGCTAAAATCTTTATGTCTGTAATAAGAAGAGAGATCGGCCGGTACGATTCTGGTAGGAGAGGATCTTTATGTTTCTTAGGGAGCGCAATAACGGTAGCGTCATACATAGTGAGCGGGAGTGTACCCTTGGAGAAAGCGTAATTAAATGTCAGAAGCAGGGTAGGAATAAGGGAATGCAGATACTGCTTGTAAACTTCTGTGGGGTTTACTGCTTGTAAACTTCTGCTTGTAAACACACACAAAAAAGGGGAATGAAAGAGGGACCCCAAAAATAGGAAAGCCACGGAGAGCTCATAATCAGGAGCAATCAGGAGTGGGACAATCCCAAAACTCTATGGCCCCCACAGAATAGCAAAGATCAGCGCCATTCAGCACAAACATAGAGCTTCTTCAGGACACATCAGGACGGTGTTTACAGTACTGATCCAGCCAGGTGGAAGCCTGTGAAGGTGTATCAAAGAAATGGGTCTTGCCATCCGCCACGATGCAAAGCCTCGCAGGGTAGAGCATTGCATAGGAGAGGTGCAGCTTCTGTATCCTCTTCTTAACGTCTTGGAACTTGGCCCGGCGTAGCTGCACTTCTTGTGAGAAGTCAGGGAACAGCATAACCTTCGATCCTGCCAACGACAGCTCGCCCAGTTCCCTGGCTTTGCAGACAATGCGCTCCTTATCTCGATAGTTTAGGAGCCCGATCAGAAGAGGCCTGGGAGGGTTACCCGGTGGTAGGGGACGAGAAGGGAAACGGTGCGCCCTCTCCACAGCGAACAGGGGTGTCAAACAGTCTTTGCCAAATATTTCCATTAGCCATTGTTCCATAAAATCAGTAGCGATGTTGCCCTAAGCGCGTTCAGGAACGCCAACCGCCCGAATATTGTTGCGGCGCAGCCTGTTTTCTATGTCGTCAGCTTTTGACGAATTAACTGCGATTTTCTGCATAGCCATCTTGACGTCAGATAACAGCGGTGCAGTCGAATCCTCAACGTCACTAACTCTGCATTCCAGTGCTGTTGTCCGCTCTCTGACTTTGTGCAGGTCATGGCGGAGAAAGGAGATGTCAGCCCTCATGCCATGTACCTGCTCTGTAAGTGAAGCAAGGGACGTATTGCAGAGCTTTAAACACGTCAGATAGTCTGGGTTCAGGCAGTGCAATAGCTTGCGGCTTAGATTTAGTAGATTTAGGGCTTTTAGCAGTTTTAGCAGCAGTACTCACAGTTTCCCGTTCTGTGGCTGAACTGTCTGAGTCAGCGGCCGAGGGCATGTTAGATGAGAGGTAGTCCTCCTCCCCTATTGCACTGCCATGCCTGGCTTGAGAGGATCTATGTTGTTTAGCAGGAGTGTCAGCCTGCCGGGCAAAGCGCTCTAGTTCTGGTAGTGTGTCAGAAAACCAGAATCCACATTAAGTCCCTGGACTAATACGGTTTACCCATTTATATTGCACTATATATATATAGATATATATATATCTATAGATATATATTACACATTAAGGTATCTGTTTCTATCAGACTTTAGACATTACCTTAAAAGCATTCTGCTTCATTTCAATTTTCCATTCTTCCTCATTGTTTGCAACCCTACAGATTATCAGCATGTCTTAATGTAATTGTGGTCAGCATGGTCAACTCAGATCAATTATACCTTCAATTATACCTTCTTTGTGTTGTTTTCCAAACCATGATTTCCCAGTTACACATGTGCCTGAGGGACAGCTTATCTTAATCCTTTCTAAGTAATTGTAAAACTTAATTACATTTTTCTTTGTCACCTAGCTAAATCAACATGATCCTTTTATGTTTAAGGGACACATTCAATAGTTTGTAGACATATCATTCAGAATAATATCTTACAAATACTTGTGTTTTCAAAACATTTTAAATAAAAAGTGTATGGCCAGCATATTGAACATGTGAAGTTTGGTTTAAAATAAAGTAATAAGGTATATGATGTGCTAAAATCATTTGGCAATTACATAAGCATAAATTACACTCTAAATGTATGTATATGACTATAAAACATTATGTTGCTGCCTATATGCAGCTTAAAAGGGCAACTGAACCTTTGTAGGATTGTCCCCAAACTTCCCCACCCCCCCTTGGTGCATCTCACTAGGACAAGAACGTACCTTCAGCCAGCCCCAATCTAGTAATATTCACTGTGCAGCCCTGCTCACTGGAAAATGTGCTGGGGATGTGTATCCGCAGTTTTTTTTTTGAGGAATTTGCCCTGCCCTGAAACCCTTCAACTCTTCCCTCTCTACAAAATAGACACTATTTTTTTGTAGTCCAAGATAATAACTAGGAGGGCTAATTAAACTCCTTGGGATAACACAAAAAATGTGCAGAGGGAGCTCTGATATGATTAAAAGATAATAAAAGATTTTGCATCTATGAGATATTCCAAAACTCTTTAAATGGTATATTTAAAGAAAACCTAAGATTTATTTTCATTTCAGTTTGGCATCCAGTACCACTGTATATACTTTTCGTAGCAAATTTTTTTTGTGACTCTGTAAAGTTTCTTACCTTGGGCTCCTGCCAATAACAACACTTCCCATTACAGGCTAACAATGCTACACCACCATCTTGTAAGTAGTAGCAGTGTTGTTGTCCTGCTGTGTGTGCTTCCTTAGATAGCTTCTGGGTTGTGTATCAGGTCTATCAGATAGCCAGCATGGCAGGCTGACAACATTGCTGCTAATTCTAAGGTAGTGGCTTGCAAAAAACGTTTGCAAAAAATAGAAGTTCCTTGTAAGGGTTTACTTACTACTAAGTTACCATAGGCGCAGACTCTTTTATGTGCCTACCTTACATACCTGCCTAAAGCTTAGACACTGGCATCTCTTCAGCAGCATTGCATTTGCGTTTCTCTGTTGTGACTATTCATCTACAATTTGTCTTGATCTAATGACCTTTTGGAAGTACTGTAAAAAAATACGTTTAGACAATTGATCCCATATTGCTTCCATCCTCATCTAATCTTTACTTGGCAGATGAAGACATGAGAATCTTGGAAAACAGAACCACAATTTTGAAGAATATAGTAGACACTGGAAGATCTATTAAAGTAGATGTAAACTCTTATTGAATGTACTGTAGCTAGCAAAATGCTGTCTATCTTTATCTGTCTATCTGATGTACTGCAACCTCTTTACAGCCTGTTTCTGTCCACATGCACTACAGTGATAACAGGCTGCATGTGTTTTTCACCGGGCACATATTCCTGATTGTTGCTGGCTGCAATTGTTTTTCCACAGGCCCATTGGGTTTTAAAATTAAAGCTGTTGCTAAAAAAAAGACAAAAAATACTTATTTTGGCCCTGGATTTCATTTTAACAAGTAGTTATGGTGGGTGGGAAAAACGTGAATGTGGCACATGTTATTAACTAGAGGAGCTGCTTTCACAGCTGGCATCGAAGCAGTTGAGGTGCCAAACCAGCATTCAGATGTGGGGCATGTGGGAAGTTGGGGAAATTTTTTTCTTCTGCTTATGCGAAAACTGGGCATGGAAAGGTTGTTACAAAAGAGGTGGGGTGGGTGTTGGTGAGTGTTGCTTTGAGTTTCAAGGTTTTACTCTGAGGAAGGGAGGCAGTATCTGGCCATAGGATTGTATGCCTAATGTTTTAAGCTACCTACCCTTCCCCTCTTGTTGATGGAGAAAGATTCACAGGAAAAGGCCAACAAGGACCAAGGGGGACTGAAATGAGTCTGTCACCAAATGTAGCAGCCCTGCAAATTCCAGTTGGATCCCCCTTCCTAGCTGCCATTATTTTTGCCTAGATGGCATTGCCATCCCTGCCCATGTTTGCTTGACCAGGCAATTAACTGGTTATCAACAGTTTCTTACCATGTATGGTTTAGCTGGAAATGATCCCCATATAACCCCAGCTCAATAAAGCCTCTCTTTGTGCCATAATCACATAGAAAAAGAAGGTGGAGGAGAGAGAGGTGAAGGAGAAAAGGGAGGGGTAGTAGAGGGAGGGACTGGAGTAGAAGGTGAAGGCATAGGAAAAGGAGAAGTAGAGGGAGGGGCAGGTAGAGGAGGAGTAGGGGAAGGAGGCCACCTACTACCTCCATGTAGCAGCACTGCTACCTCCTCTTTTAGGTTAGCCTGTCTTTTATTCTTTTTTTGACTGTCCTGAGTTGATGAAGTGCAAGGAGCCTTTAGATATCAGGCATAAAATACACTTAAAATGTACTGCTGTCTGCCCTTTCCTATCCACTTGCTGCTGCCTGCCTTCCTCCTGAATTATGGAAGGATAAGCAGCCTATGGCCATAGGTTTTCCCCCTTCAGCTATGCCCTCAATGCACTGACTATAATGAAAAAAATATTTTAATAAAAATACAACTGGCTGCTGAGTTCTAATAGTAGAAAGTTTATGCCAGCAAACAGAGGAATTGCAGACATATTTGGTCTCTGCTGTGTGTAGCCTGATCACCGCATCAATACCAAAAAAACTATGGCAAAACAATTTGTATGAATATAAAAATAAAAACATAGCATAAGCAAAAACAACAAAAAATGGCAGCTAGGATTCTGCCATTCTGGGATAACCTAGGCTAGGAAATTCCCACTAAATTATATGGGAGGGGTTGCAGTGGAAACAAAGGGGAGCTTGAACAAAATGGGGCTCAGACCATCAGACATTGAGGGTGGTTATAATGTAGCTGTTTTTTGCAGCTGCAGATGACAGGTGATGCACTGCACTGTCCAGTCACTATACAATATTTGTGGCTATTGTTTAAAAAAATAATATACTCTAATTAATCTCATATATTGCAGTCTAACCAAGCTGCTTATATACTGTCCAGCCACTGAACAATATTTGTGGCTATTTTCTCTCAGATAATACACTTTAACCTTTATAGCAAGAAAATAAATCTGTCTTGTTGCTTTCTATTTTCTGCCTATTACAGTGTTCACATATTGTCCTGATGCTATCCATTTTATACCAAACAGCATATTTTGGGGAATAGTTGGCTATATGGGATGGGAGTGAGTACAGGTGGGGTTATGGCTTTGATGTTTTGTTTGTGCACTCTGTTTTGACACTTTATAAACTTTTAAGACGCTTGGTACTGAGAATTAAACTTTATAAGTTTTAATAAGTACTATTAAACTGGTTTTCTACTGGTCAATTTGTATGAAGTTGAGGCATTTCTTTTAAGAGTGAACTGTCCTATAGCTTTAAGATCTGTTGTGGCTGCTACTTCCGCTGTTCAATAGACATGTGTGATTCGTTTCGTTCTGAATCATAATTTGGACGAATTTTCAGAAATTCGGACACATCCAAATTTCCAAATTCCAATGTATCCGAATGTGTCCAAATCGAAATGCATCCGAATTTCATTCAAAAACTAAACTGAATCTGACATGTGACTTTTCTGGCCAATCAGCTGTGTTTTTCGGTTTAATGCATCCGAATGGATCTGACACAAATTTTTTTTACGGCAACATGGGAGCCATCTGATTGGCCAGAAAAGTCACATAATGAAAATTTGTGTTTAGTACATACATATAATACTAAAGCTGAGGCTTCTAGACCCGAATGGCATTCGGGATCCGAATTTCTGAATGCAATTCGGAAATTTGAATCCCGAATGTCATTAGAGCTTTAGTAATATATGTATATGGCTCCCAGACCCAAATGGCATTCGGGAGCTCCCGAATGCAATTCGGAAATTTGGATCCTGAATGCAAACTGGTGTCACAGGAGCCAGGAAACCAGATCACACAGAAACACAGGTAAAATAAAGTTGTTTATTTAAAGGAACATAAATAAACATTCATCATGGAGCAGCAAGGTCAGGAACAAGCCGGTCAAGTCCAAAGCGGGGTCGAGAGCCAGAGAAAAAATGTCAGCCGGGCCGGATCATACACAGAAACACACAAAGGAACTCAGATCGCCAGAGATGCACCTTGGAGCACAAACGCAAGGGCAATGAACCTGCATCCTGAGCAGACTGATATAGTCAGGTGTTGCCACATCATCACCGTGCGACGCCCAGGCAGCAGGCAAGCGATGATGCAATCAGAGGATATAAGAGACTGCAGTCTGCACATGTCCAAAATGGCTGCCACCATGAGGACAAGGTAAGACCTTGACAGTACCCTCCCCTCAATGGCCCCTCCTCCGCAGAGCAAAAAACGGTTTCTGAGGGAAGCGAGCATGGAACGCGCGGAGAAGGGCGGGTGCACGAATATCAGCGGAGGAAACCCAGGAGCGCTCCTCAGGACCATAGCCTTTCCAATGCACCAGGAATTGGACTCGACCTCGGAGCAAACGGGAGTCCAGGATACCGCTAATCTCATACTCCTCATGATTGCCCACAGGAATGGGACGAGGGCGAGGAAGTGAGGAGGTATAGCGATTGCAAACCAGAGGCTTCAAAAGAGACATGTGAAAGACATTGAAGATACGCATGCCGGGGGGAAGTTCAAGGGCATAGGCAACCGGGTTCACCTCACGGAGAATGCGAAAGGGTCCAACAAAACGGGGAGCCAATTTCGGAGCAGGCACCTAGAGGTTGAGATTACGAGTTGACAACCACACCCTCTCCCCAACTTGGTACGAAGGAGCCGGCAGACGTTTCCGGTCTGCCTGTTGCTTCTGACGCTGAGCAGAGACCCATAAAGACCTTTGAATCTGCACCCAAGAGGAACGGAGGACACGAAGATGATCCTCCAGAGCTGGAGTGTCCTGTGGTGAGAATGACTCAGGCAACACAGAGAGTTGGAACCCATAATTCGCCATAAATGGAGACATTCCGGAGGACGAGTTGATGGCAGAGTTCCTGGCAAACTCCGCCCAGGGTAGCAGATCAACCCAATTGTCCTGATGGTCAGAGATATAGCAGCAGAGAAATGGCTCCAGGGCTTGGTTGGAACGCTCAGCGGCACAATTGGAGTGTGGATGGTAGGCTGAGGAGAAGGAGAGTCAAATACCCAACTGAGAGCAAAAGGCACGCCAGAACCTAGCGACAAATTGGCTCCCGCGGTCCGAGACAATCTCCTTAGGCAACCCGTGTAAACTAAAGACCTCCCTGGCAAACACCGAGGCCTGCTCCTGAGCGGTAGGCAGCTTCTTAAACGGAACACAGTGGCACATCTTGGAGAACCGATCGACCACCATGAGGATAACCGTTTAACCTCGGGACGCAGGAAGCTCCACAATAAAATCCATGGCCAGGTGAGACCAGGGATGCTCCCCATTTGGAATGGGATGCAGTAGGCCCAAGGGTAGGCGTCGAGAAGATTTGTTCTGGACACAGACGGAACATGCAGCCACATACATGGCAACATCAGTGTGGAGAGATGGCCACCAGAACTGACGGGAAACAGCCCAGGACATCTGGTTCTTACCAGGATGACTGGCAATCTTGGAATTGTGGTACGTGCGCAGCAGTTTGATGTGCAACCCCTCAGGCACAAAACATTTGCCAGCAGGTCTCCCAGTGGGAGCATCAGACTGGGCAGGCAGGATTTGTTCCCCAAGGGGAGAGGTCATGTTGGTACGGATAGCAGCCAGGATATGATTGGAAGGTATGACTGGCGTTGACACGGGGTCCTCCCTGGACAACTTAGAATACTGGCGAGACAAGGCATCAGCCTTAACATTCTTGGAGCCGGGCAAATAGGAGACCACATAGTTAAAACGAGGCAAGAATAAGGTCCATCTAGCCTGACGGGGTGTAAGCCTCTTGGCCTCCGAGAGATACGTCAGATTCTTATGGTCGGTGAGAATGAGAACCGGAACAGTAGAACCTTCGAGCAAGTATCTCTACTCTTTGAGGGCCAGGATAATTGCCAAGAGCTCTCTGTCTCCAATCTGGTAATTGCATTCTGCTGGAGACAGCTTCCTGGAGTAAAATCCACAAGGAAGTAAGGGTCCATCAGGTGTAAGGGCAAACCAGGATTGGGATGAGACAGAATCGGAGCTAAAGCGAAAGCAGACTTGAGACCCTCAAAAGCCTGGGAAGCAGCAAGCGTCCAATTGTGGGGATCGCTGCCCTTTTTGGTCAGATCGGAGATGGGTTTGGCTAATGCGGAAAAGTTCCTGATAAATTTCCGATAATAGTTGGCAAACCCAAGGAAACGCTGAATGGAACGGAGATCACTGGGGAGAGGCCATTGCAGAACTGCCGAAACCTTCTGAGGGTCCATGGAGAACCCTTCAGCAGAAATGATATAGCCCAAGAAGGCAACCTGAGACAGGTGAAATTCACATTTCTCAAGCTTACAGAAAAGCCCATTCCTACGCAACCGTTGCAGCACCCGTCTGACATCCAGGTAGTGTGATTCAATGGAGTCCGAATAAACCAAGATGTCATCCAAATAGACCACCACACATTGCTGCAACATATCGCAAAATACATCATTAATGAACTCCTGGAAGACAGCGGGTGCATTGCACAAGAGCAAAAGGCAGGACCAGATATTCATAATGACCGGTTCTGGTGTTAAACGCGGTCTTCCACTCGTCACCTTCCTTGATCCTTACGAGGTTATACGCTGCCCTTAGGTCAAGCTTGGTAAAGACCGTTGCTCCCTTGAGGTGGTCGAACAATTCGGTAATCAACGGAATCGGCTATGCATTCTTGACTGTGATGCGATTGAGACCCCTATAGTCAATGCAAGGTCTCAACTCGCCCCCCTTTTCCTTTACGAAGAAAAAGCCAGCACCCGCTGGAGAAGTGGACTTGCGAATGTGTCCCCTGGGAAAGCGCATCCACCACGTACTCCTCCATTGCCTTATTCTCCGCAACAGAAAGAGAATAAACCCTGCCACGAGGGGGAATGGCATCGGGTTGCAAATCTATAGCACAATCATAGGGACGATGAGGAGGAAGGGCACCAGCGCGCATCTTGTCAAAAACATCCCGAAACTCATGATATTCAGAAGGCAACACAGAATCCGAGGAGGTACAAAGTACCCTAACAGGCCCATTTATGCAAACAGCGCCACACTGTGGAGACCAAGAGAGGATCTCGGCCGACTGCCAATCAAAGGTCGGGTTGTGCTGCTGAAGCCAAGGGAACCCCAAAACCACGGAGTAGTGCGGGGATGAAATAACCTGAAAACAGGCAGATTCCCTGTGAACAGCCCCAATCGCCATATCGACCGGAACAGTCTCATGGTTAACCTGCGCCGGTCGCAGGGGCTACCATCAATTGCCTCGATGGCCAGTGGAGTAACATGAGGCTGCAGGGGTATGGAATTCGCAGCAACAAATGTACTGTCAATAAAATAACCGCCAGCACCCTGAGTCCACCAATGCCTGAGTAACCGCTGTGCCCCCTGTCCAGGAGAGGACAACTGTGATTAGCGGTTTATCTTTGCGGGAAGCCGGGGACAAGGAAATTCCACCCAAGATCTGCCCCGGACAAGACCTTAGGTGCGAGCGTTTCCCAGACGGGTCGGGCATGACTTCAGGAAATGCCCACCAAGACCGCAATACATGCACCGACCTTCCCTCCTCCTAAAGGCCCGCTCAGCTTCAGAAAGGCGAGTGAATCCCAGCTGCATAGGTTCACTGCCAGACGCACCATCCCCAGGAGGCGTGGGAGGTAAGGGAGGAATGGGTGGGAAAGAAAATGTAGGAGCCAATCTGGTAGAAGGCCTCCGCAGGCGCTCCTTAAATGAAGGCCTCTCCCTGAGCCTGGTATCGATCAAAATCAGGAAGGAAACAAGAGCCTCGAGCTCGTCAGGGAGATCCTTAGCCGCAACCTCGTCCTTCAACGCATCAGAGAGACCATGCGTGAAGGCAGTGTCATGGTACCCTGCACAGGCGTTCTCACACCACATGCAGGTACCCACGCTGGATGACCAAATTAATATGCCCACATAGGATAGGGTTATATGCACAGTTTATTGGTTCCACATCAACAAAACTACAAACCCAACAAAGAGGGGTAACAGGCCTGCAGATGTACAGCAGGCCTCGGGATACAATAAGAGTGGTCAGGTACAAACCGAGTCGTTAACAGGAGGGCAGCGCGGTACAGGAACAGGATTGATGAAGAGTGGTCAGGGGCAAGCCGGGTCGTCAACAGGAGGGCAGCGCGGTACAGGAACAGGATTGAACGGAGAGTGGTCGGGTAACAAGCCAGATCGGTGACAGGTTTTCAGATAGGAAGCAAGGTTCAGGAAGCAAGGTTCAGGACATGGGAATCAGTCAGGTTTAGCAACACAATACTGACCCAGCTTCCTGACTGCAGGGAGGGCCTAAATACTCTCCCAGGAAGCACCAGGTGATGGGATGATCAGTCACAGCTGGGGCACACCCGCAGGTGAGTACCGGAGCTGCAGGTTCCTTACAGTTCCTGGCTGCTGGAGACACCCGCAGGCGAGCACAGGAACTGCAGGACCCGGCTCCAGCACCACTTGGGGGTGCTCTGGATCCTGACAGGCAGCCACCAGGGCCTCATTATTCCAGCCCACCTCTGCAGCCAGGGTATGAAATTCAATGGCATATTCGGCTACGGTTCGTATACCCTGTTGAATGGACAGGAGCTGCTTTGCAGCAGAGGCAGAGCGGGCAGGTACTTCGAATACCCTGCGAAAGGAGGCAACAAAACTCGGGTAATCGTGTATCACGGGTTTATCGTTCTCCCATAAGGGATTCGACCAGGCCAAGGCCTTGTCCGAGAGCAAAGAAATAAGGAAGCCCACTTTGGACCGATCAAAATATATGCCCACTTGGTTTAGGTCTATGAGAGTCTGCACCCAATTTGAAATCTTCTGCCCCCATGTGCTCCAAGATGGAGACTCTCATAGTTTAGAGTTAGGACCGCACTATAAGAGGTGCCTTGGCGCGGCAGTGCAGCTTTCACATTTTCTGCAGAAGACGTGTATCCAAACCTCTGTTATTAACCTCAGTGGTGAGACAAGTTGTTTTACATGCTGGTTTGTGAGTGTGCCATGATGCCTTTCTACTGTTTTACTGTTCAAAGCCCATTTCGTGTGCACCTTACTGTATAACTGGTGACAAATTGTTGAGTGCGTTTGTCGTTTGTTTTGCTTGGATCATACACACAAACACACAAAGGAACTCAGATCGCCAGAGATGCACCTTGGAGCACAAATGCAAGGGCAATGAACCTGAATCCTGAGCAGACTGATATAGTCAGGTGTTGCCACATCATCACTGTGCGACGCCCAGGCAGCAGGCAAGCGATGATGCAATCAGAGGATATAAGAGACTGCAGTCTGCACATGTCCAAAATGGCTGCCACCATGAGGACAAGGTAAGACCTTGACATTCGGGCCTAGGAGATTCAGCTTTAGTATTAATATCTGTATATGGCTTTCTGTTTTACTCGCAACGCATATTCATAAACTCATCCGAAACTAACAAAATTTGAATTTCGTCCGAATCCAAAACACGAACTGAATAGAATTTCGGATCCGAATCACAAAATCACAAATAACGAAATATCCGAACTGAACCAATTTTTTCTGCAGCTTACATGTCTACTGTTAAACTGGAGGGGTGGGTGTGGGCAAAGTGTGATATTGGACTTATTAGCTCTGTAACCCCCTATGAACTGATATTTCTTAGGAATGAGAAAACTGCACAAAGTTCAGTTTGCAGGAGGTTCTGTGAACCCAGCAGGAAGTCCTTGAACCCCGAACATAGCGCCAAACTCTATTGAAGTCTATAAGAGGCTTAACCCCTTTACGACCAACGACGTACAGTGTACATCGCTGGCATCGGAGCTGTTTAAACAGACTCTCGGCTTAACAGTAGAAGTGATTCTGGTGACTCAGCTGTTGCCAGATCGCTTCTACAGCCTGATGAAGGGGTCCCCCCCACCCAACACCCCCGCCGTGTTTCCCGTGCTCTGTTGCCCCTCCTACGGGACCGGCTTCTTTGGTGTCAGTGCAGGAGATGGATGAACCTCTGTTCGTCGATCCCCTCCCCGTGCTGAGTATAAATAATATAAATCTAAAAATAATTTTAAAAAATGTTAAAGTCCCTGACCCTGCGAACATGCGCGCCGTCACGTAAACACACGTTGGGTGCGCCTACGTATGAAAACAATGAACATGTTGGGTTTTGCCGCGCGCGTCAGAGTGAGAGCAATAATTCTAGGGCCAGTATTTTTGGGTATATCTAAACCGATGACCTGTGGGGGCTTTTAAAGTGTCATCTATGGACTTTTTGGGGTACTGAATTTATTCGCCATGTCACGGGCGCACACAATTTTTAACCTGGGCATGTTGGGTATCTATTTATTTGTTGTAACCTCATCTTTTATATATTATTAAAAAATGGGTACTTAATTGTGTTTTGGGGCATTTAAGTACATTTTTCGCTAAATTTTGGGGTTTGATAAGGAGTTGTGCTAATATCATGCAACATAAAAAAATTGCAACTGCCACCATTTTATTCTATAGGGTCTTGGCTTTCTAAAATATATAATGTTTGGGGGTTTTAAGTAATTTTCAGTCCTAAAAAGGCCTCAGTCATGAAGGGGTTAAAGGTAAGCACTAAAAATACAAAAATCCTTCAAATTGCATGATTGGATGCCCTAAAGCTGTACTTTGTTTTACAGAAAATTATGAGTCTCAGGAACAGCATCAGCGACACTGTATTGTGGCATCAAATATATTGTATGTGTAACAATGTTGTTTACATTTGCATTATTCCTTGACTTACAAACAGCATCAGCAGCAACCCAATATGACTGATTTCTGCTCACAAAGTATTTATAAGATAGAAATACATTAGAAACATATATTTGTTCCTGAAATAACAATTACAATGTGTTATTTCAAACACAGCAGCCATAAAGTGTACTTTTCCAGAGTCAAATCAAGAAAAATAGAACTGATTTGCTGGACAGTATATACAATTGGTTTGCTAAGGTGCAACATCACAGGAGGGGAGCGTGCAGATTTCATCTTAGTATAACAGTTAACAGACAGAAAAATGAAGTATATTTGCAGCAGAGCATTTGAGCCTTTCGCAGCCATCCCGTCACAATCTCAGAGGGAGTAAGCAGGCAGATTTCTTGTGAAAACTTAATTTAAAAAAATAAACATTGTCTATTTTCCAAGATTTAAGACTGAAAAATTTAACCAATTTGCAGCACACTTTTGAAGCCTTCTTTGGGTAGGCCATCATTTCTGAGAGAGAGAGCAAAGTCACTGCATCTGGAAATAAAAATGTATGTTTTTTTTAGAAGACTGAAAATTCAGATTAGCACCACAGCTATTAAGTCCTTGTGCACACGCTGCAGCAATTGAGCAATTGAGCAGACATCTGGAAATAAAGATTTGGGTTATTCTAAACAGAAGGTTGATGGCATGTGCCACTCAAGGCATGTATGTTAGCTTCTAAAAGGCAGACTCCAGGTCGGTGCCATTGTCACACTTTTCCTAGCACAAGATGGCATGGGCTTAACCACCTCTGGACCTGTGCTTGCAGAGCTGGAAGAATATATGCCCAGTGTGCCTCCTGTCCCCTAGGTATACAGCTGCAACACTGTGTGGTTTTGTTTGAGCCATTGCATAGCCTCTTGAATGCTTGCAAGGGACTGGTGGTTCAATACCGTCTTCAGTGGATGACGGTATTAAGGAGGAAGAGGGGATTTGAGGTGACTGATCTCTCACCGTCATTAGCTGTAAGGACACGAGTGGCACTACCAGCTATAACAGGGTGCCCTGACCTGCATCCTTACCAGTGGGGTTTGAACAAAACCATAACTGCCCATGCTTACTGGACCAGGTGTTTGTGATGGATTGTGCTGATCACTGCGTGGTCGAGCAACATGGAAACATTATCTTCCACAAGATGCTGCAGGGATGTCCTTACAGGCGTAGGAATGTGCCACTGTGGTACAGCACAGGCTGCAAATTCATGAAAGGAGCAGAATATACCAGCTGGAAAGGCAGGAGCTATAAATCCATCAATTTGGCCAAGCTGGCATTGAGCCTCTGGGCATGGAGGTGTTGCAGCAGCTGGCACGAAGACACTTGCCTGCTGAATGCTACAACTGGAGATGTTAAATAGAGATAAACTGCGCAAGGAATCAAATAACACTCTAAGAGCAGCTGTGTTTGATAGGTGAGTACACCCAAAATAGGAAAGGAGAAAAATAGCACTGCGCTTCAACAAACTCAAAATATATTCCTAAAATGTGAGAATGTTCTAACAATTTTCTCACATTTTAGGAATATATTTTGAGTTTGTTGAAGCGCAGTACTATTTTTCTCCTTTCCTACAACTGGAGATGGCAA
The DNA here is from genome assembly GCF_000935625.1 of Nanorana parkeri. Lineage (NCBI taxonomy): Eukaryota > Metazoa > Chordata > Amphibia > Anura > Dicroglossidae > Nanorana > Nanorana parkeri. The sequence goes on from NW_017307630.1 coordinate 340,379, forward strand.
GTTGGATTTGGCAGAAGCAGAGCAAGGTTGCAGCCTACACTTGCCCCTACTTTGTGTGGCTCTATACTGGCTCCCTCCCCCACTAGAAACTCCTGCCACTGAGCTGCATAGTGAGATGTCATGTGTCTCTTCATACATGTGGTACCCAAATTACTGATTTTATTGTCATACTTGATGTGCTTTAGGTAGAGACTGCAAATGACTATGGTGTGGTCGGCGCACATGTGATAAAAAAGGTTCACATAGTTGAGCACTGGGGAGTGAACTGGGGAATAACAGTGCCCAGCAACCATAAAGCCTCCCATGCTCTGGATGCTGCCCCTGGATGACATCCTGCCTAACTGGTGCAGTGTTTCTCTCTCACTTTTCTCCTCTACATCTGGCACCCAGATATGATCAGAGGCCTCTTCTTTCCTCCCTACTCATCCCTGGACCCAATGTTCCAGTAGGCTGCATGTGCAGAGACATCTGGGCCAGTTGGTTCTCCCTGCCTGTTATCTCCTCCCTTTAAGCTCCCATTGCACTCCTCCACAGATGCAATTCATTGCTGCCCATCCTCTTGCAGCAAGTGGCTGATACTTTGCTCAAAGATTTCAGCCAACACCTCTGTGCCATTAGGCTAGGTGATAAAGAGCAGCAGAAGATGAAGAGGCAGAAAAGAGTGCTTTTGCAGCTGCCAAGGACCTCCTCTGCATGCTCTGGCTATATAGCATGCCCATTGTCCCAACATAAAGGCATATATTCCCTGTCTCTAGATCCTGTATCATGATCGCGGCTTGGGCCTGTGGATACAGAAGCTGTTTGCATCCTCATAGCTGCATGGGAACAACTTCTGCCTTCCCCTTTGGGCCTCCCAGACATGATGGTAATAGGGAGCTTGTTTCTTACTTTTATTAGTAGCTATGGCAAGAGCAGTATGTGGGGAATGTGGTATGTGGTGCTTGGGTTTACTGTAAACTGTAGTGCTTTTGTTGATTAAACTGCAGCAACAAGAACCTTACGCTGCTGTTGCTGCTGCTGACCTTATAAAAAAAATAATAAAAGACTAGCAAAATTAAACACGTAAAAGAGCTTGCTAAAAAAATAAATTGTACAAAATAATAAAAGCCCTAAAACACTACAGGCAAACTAAGGGGGGTTATTCACCAAGCTGCCGAAGGGAGACGAATGAATAAATAACCGAGCTGAAGTGAATAATTGAGCTGAGCCTCTTTGGCTATTCATTGCAGCCATGTACGACTATTTTGAGCCATACATCAGCTGCATTTGGCTTGCTTCACCTCCCTTCGGCTCATCCGAACAGCCTTAGCCCGTTTGGTCCAACCAAAGGGAAGAGCCCAAGCGCCTCAGTCGATGCAACATCTGGATCAGCTGATGCGAGAGTTCAGCAGTTCATTATGCAGTTTGTATGAGCTGTTCATTAGCAGTTTGTATGAGCTACGTTACTGTTGCCTCCGAGTTCCCATCTGTGCCTTGGCCTTTTTCACCTGTTTCCTTGGATTGACCTTCTGTATACTGACCCCAGCGTTATCTCTTGGATTCGCTTGTCTGCTGTATGCCCTGACCTTTCACCTGTCACCAGGATAGTCTCTTTGTCTCTGCCCATTTGCTATGCCTTATCTCCTGGGAATCACAACCTGGCACCACCATGTATCAAAATTCATTTCCACCAGGAGCTCTGGAGAAGAGAGAGTGGTGCTTAGACTCTGGGGTAATCCGCATCTCTAACTCAAACAAGAGCTCACTACCCCAGATTTCTGGCAGTACGAAGGGTGTCATAAACACAGTGCCCTTTCATTACAATGTACTGTTGTCATCATGTCTTTACCACTATCCGCATCATCCAGGAGCACCCACCACTGGATGAAGATTGAAGATGAAGAGAACAAAAAAGTGTGGAACCTAACCAACTAGAAGACAAGTGAAAGAGGTAGAGGGCAGGGATGGGGAGGCCACTTGGTGGGAGGAGCTCGGGGTTGTGCTTTAAATATACTTCACATATATACTGTATAGTGGGATTAATATTAATATAATTCTTTACCTAAACAGAAACTTTTTTAAAGACAATTTCTCTTGAAAATGCTTAAAAGCACAACTAGCTTTAATACCGATTTACAGATACATGTATATAAATACATTCAAAGCTCAATTTTGTGCTCACCCCCCTCTCCTCTTCACCCTCTTATCCTCTGGCAAAGGACAGATCATAAATGCTGAGGAGACATTCTTTGCAGCATTCTGAGTCCATGGTGGCTTGCAGAGTCAAGATGTCCTAGGCTGATAAGATGTAGGTTCAATGATACTGGGCATAATTCAATCTGGAAGAGTCTGCAGGGACAGCAGCAGAGATCAAGTGAGTATAGCAGCTGGACCTGCTTTTTTAACAGCTACTGAGGATCCGATGTTTCTGGTTTTTGCAAAAGCTGGAAATAGGCTTTAAAATGTTGTGTGATATGAACACCTATTTTTATGTAATTTCCTAATAATTTTAGCACATAATATAATTTTATTTGTTTTAAATTAAACTACATATGTTAAATATGCTGCAACAAAAACATTATAATTTATTAGAACATTAAGTATTTTACAGACATTGTTCTGACTTTTATTTCAGTATACACTATTACATTGTACCCTTACACAAAAAGGAATTATGCTAGTTTAGCAGGGTTGTGACAAAGAGAAATTAAATTAAGTCCTACAATTACTTAGGAAGCATCAAGATAAGCTGCCCCTAAGGCACATCTGTACCTGGAAACACTGAAGGTATAATTGATCTGAGGTGACCACACAAACCAAAATTAAATAAAGACATGCTGATAAGCTTTAAGGAAACAAATAAAGAGCCACAATCAGGAAGGATGGGAAGTTGAAATGAAGCAGAATGCTTTTAAGGTAACTTTTAAAACCTGACAACATCAGATAACTTAAAGTAGATTTAAGCCCAATCGCTAAAATCTTATATATACTTTAACATGTTAGGGTAATTTTAAATGTTGTTTGCAGTATTTTTTCATCTGCAGCACTTATTAAAAATTAACTGGTGAAATTCCTGGTGATCCTGCCACATAGGTAATTGTTCGGGCACTTCTAGTTATAGGGTGACAACTATCTCCCAGTTGTGCTCCTGTATTGTCACTGTCACATGCTCTCCTAGCTGAGACTACAGGTGGCTGTGTTGATATATTGTTCGCAGGCATAGTCCATTAAGAAGATGGTCCCCAGCAATTATGTGCAGATGATGCTAGAGTGGTTGCATGTGCACAAGAGGATAAAACAAAAGTTAAAAAAAAAAAAGTATTTTAGGGAAGAAAACATAACAGTTGTTTTTAATACACAGTGCTTTAGCAAACTAAATGTCATCCCGTTTAAGTTTAGATCTAGTTTATTTGTAGACAGGAAAAGAAAGATAACTGAGGAATATTTTCCCAGAAATAAACAATGAGAAAAATGTGAAAGAATATTTTTGCCTTCTGTTTGGCTTTTATACTTTGAATTACACCCATCAGGGTTGAATGAAAAACCAAAAAGTTCCTTATCAAACTGTTAGGGTTCTCTGATACTTCCCTACTCTTACTAGGCCTTAATGAGTGTTGGCAGCTAAATTGGCCAGCTAAATTATGGCCCCACTTGGAGCTCCTCCCACCGGACCAGCGCTGACTCGCTGCTGCTCTCCTGAACAGCAGTGGGGAAAAAAAATAGCGCAAGCTTCGGCGCTTTGTATCGGGGCATTTTGACAAGTACTTGTCAAAATGCCCTGTATCGGTCCCGATACCGATGCTAGTACCGGTATCGGACATCCCTAAAAACAACTATTAATTTAATTTAAAAATATGAAAACCTTTTCCATTTAAAAAAAAAAAAAGGCTAAAGTGAGGAGGGCACTAGTAGATTTTTTTTCTTTTCTTAATGGAGCCTAATTAATTTGTCAGGAGTAGGATAGATGCTAAGATAGGTCTAATGGTCTAATACAAAATACAGCCCTGATGATTGCCCAACATCCTGGGGAACATCCTTGACCCAGCTTGATTCTTTGTATATTCCTATGAAAAGGCCAGGTAACGGCAGCTGTGTTAGCTGCGTGACAAAATGCTGAGCAGACCCTGTTATGGCCACAGTGGAAATATATGAACTTCTCCACCCTGGTGTTGAAGACTCTTAGCAATCCAGAAGGACACAAACGTTTCATACTCCAAAAAAAACCTTTCATACAAACCAAAATAGCACAATCTATATATGGTGAAGTTTCTATTTAATATAGAAATGCCAACCCACATGTAGCAACTGTTGAATGAAACAGACAGGGAAATTTCTTAACCACTTGCTGTCCGGAGCAATTTCTTACTATTTGCGCACACACTATAAAATATAAATTTTTGGTTAGAAAACAGCTTCAAACCCCCAAACAATTATATATAAAATGAAAGTTGCAATTTTTTATGTTGCACGGTATTTGAGCAAATGTTCATCAAACCAGTATTTTTAGGATAACATAAACTAAATTAAAGATTAGTGCACAGAAACAGAATATAATACTTAATTTTTGGGTAAAATATGAAAGGCGATGTCACGTCGAGTAAATAGATACCAAACATGTCAAGCCTTAAAATTGCGTTCACCTGTGAAGCCGCAGAACATTTCAATACCCAAAATTTCCCATAGGGAATACTTTAAACACTTTTACTGCTCATCGGTTTCTAGAGTTACTTCTCTCACTTCGACATTTGCGGCGATATGTAACATATGTAGCGCAATTGTCGTTTTAGCGTTTAGGCGCAACGACGTGTGTTTTCGTGTGTATGTGTGTGCATGTGCGGGGGAGTTAAAAAAAATGTTTGGCCATTTTTTTATATGTTACTTTAATTTTTAAACATTTTCCATTTTTTTTTTACACTATCCTTATTGCTATTATATAAGGGGATAACAAGCCCCTGTTGTCCCAGATAGCAAACAATTGAGCTGCAAGTTTGAAAATGACTTGCTAAACTATTGTAGACTTTCCAAGCTTCACAATTTTGTTGCACAATTACAGCAAGTCTGCATTGCAAGCCTCCAGATCAACGTGCTTTGCAAAAGTGCTGTACAATTGCACAGCTCTTGCTAAGACCTGCTAGACTCTTGCTGTAGACTTGCGAACCAAATTTGCTACAAATTCAAAAAGTGTCAACTAGAACTTGTGATGCAAGTGTTCTGCAAGTCTACAAGTTGCCAGGAATGTGTGCAGCAAGTTAACAAGAATTACAATTTAACCCCACAACACAACTTTGTGGCTGTAATACCGCCGCCGGGCCGCCTCTCGTGTCTCCGCCGCGGCCCCTCTGCGTTCCACCGTGGAACGCGGAAGCAGCATGAATTCCTGGTTGTGACGCGGCGGCTGCATTCCAAGGTGGAGCGCGGAAGTCGTTCGGGCCAATCAGCGGTCCCTTCCCACTTCCTGGTCCTATTTAAGGCCATGGTTGAGGCAGCATGGCATTCCGTGATTGAGGTCAGAACGCCTGCTGCCTCACAACCTGCACCCCATCTTGTTGCCATCTAGAACACAGACCTGCACTGTGCTACTGTGGGATCCTCCTGCTGGGCTCTGCCTCCACAACTTTCTAGACTAAACCGCAAGTACCACTCCTGTGGGAGCGCACTGCTCATCAGACTGCTTACCTGGTTCATGCATAGACTGTGTATTGATTTGCATTCTGGAATCTACCCTCAACCCAACACCACCTACTGTTATCCTATATCTAAGTTGTACCTACGGGTCACCTACAGGCTATGACGCAATAGTACTGTTCCTGCTAGAGTTGTTTTACGTTTATTTTCATGATGGTAGAATCTCAAACTCACTGTTAAGATTGTGAGTGACGCCTGAGATTCATATCTGACTGGTCCTTTCCCTCCGCAGTTGAGATCCAATCCTTGCAATTAACCACAGGCGTGACAGTGGCAAGGTATCCTTGCTATCTGGGGTAATAGCAGATAGGGTGCGACAGGTCCACTTTATGGAGACATCAGGGGTCTTTTAGATCCCTAATGTCACCTAGGGACCCCAAAGAAGCAGAGGAAGCAGAGATCTGCTTCCCCAGCTTCTTCTCCTGGCTCTAAGAGACGGAGAATGTAAATAGTGACCCCGGAAGTGACACATCACTTCCAGGTCCAGTGATCGGAGAAGAGATCAGCGGCTGGAAGCCACTGCATCTTTCTCCAATCATTGTGGGGAGACCCGCCAAGCTGGGGACAAGCTGGGCACCACATGGAGACAGTGGAGCCCAGGAAGCCGACGGCGGCCCCAATGGGGGAGGGGACAGCGCCGCTCGGTACAAGACACCCGATCACTTGTACATTACAGTATGGATAGCCGGATAGCTTGTACATTAACAGCCATCACTGGCCATTAATAATGACACCATGAGCACGGCTGCTGCAGCATACCTTGTTTTAACCACTTCTGTGGGCCGCCGTATATATAGTATATATATATATATGTATTTTGCCCCGGAAGTGGTTAAGTATGCACAGGTATACTGACCTAAGTGTTATCATATAGGCAAGTGGGTTACACAATTATGGGAATACCTCTTGGGAAGTTGGAAAGGGAAAAAGATTTAGGTGTCATTGTAGACCACAGACTGAATAATAGCTTGCCACTGCAAGCTATTATCCAGGCTGCTGTAAACAAAGCAAGTAGAGTCCTGGCTTGTATTAAGAAGGGAATGTACTATAGAGACAAGTCTATAATTGTGCCACTTTACAGATCTCTAGTTCGGCCTCATCTGGAGTATGCGGTCCAATTTTGGTCACCAGTCCACAAAAAGGATGTCCTTGAGCTGGAAAGAGTCCAGAGAAGGGCAACCAAACTAATTAAGGGGATGGAGGACCAAAGCTATGAGACAAGACTACTACATTTAAATATGTTCACGCTGGAAGTAAGGAGATTAAGGGGGGACATGATTTTCATGTACAAGATTGTTAGGTCCGAGGTGTGGGCCCGATGTGATGAGGAGGACCTCCCTTGCAACCCCGTCTGATGACCACTGGGGTGAAGACAGTGTGCTCAGGCAGGGGGTGCACGGGTGCCGGATCATGGTTTCCAGGTGTCTGCAGCAGATGGTAGTGGAGCAGAGTAGGCAGCCGTGCAACGGTAGTGAAGACAAGCCGGGTCAATATTAGGCGGACAGCGAAGTACCAGACAGGATCCAGAGAATGGTCGAGGGACAAGCCAGGTCGGTATGAGGCGGACAGCGAAGTACAGAGGGATAATCCAAGGGGAACGTCAACAAGGAAGCCAGGTATTCAGGTAATCAGGAAGTATACAGGAGCAGATCACAGATGACTGGTGCTGACTAGCAATCACTCAGCAATGAATCCCAGTCCTGTGGCGCTTTAAATAGGCTAAAACATCGTACTGAGCGTGCGCCGACGTGACGACGTCATCCGCGCATGCGCAGTGACCTAACGTCACGCCGTGCGGGGCGGACACCGCCGAGTCACAGGGCACCCGCGTCTTCGCCTGCGCGGCCCAGCAGCGCCGCCGGAACGCCCCCTTCGTGCATGTCGCTGCACAGTGGCCTGGATTGGGACACGGCATGTCCCGCGGGACGGCACTCGACAAGGCTGACGAGCCACCCGGACCGGACCCTGACCTGCCCGGACCAGGACCCGACATGGCCTCCCCACAAGGGGCGACCTCCGGGCGCCCACCAGGCGGGCTTTATCCGGATTGTTTTGTAAAAAGATCCTAATGAGTCGCGGAGCCCGGATCGCTGACTCGGCTTCCCATGAGTTTTCTTCAGGGCCTTAGCCCTTCCACTTTATAAGATACTGACCCGTGCCACCGCGCTTACGGAAATCCAAGATTGCTTCCACCTCGTATTCCACTTCACCATTAATCACTACTGGGCTGGGTGTGTCGAAAGAACGGTCCGGAAAGACGTCCGGGGTAACCGGTTTTAGTAGAGAGGTGTGGAAGACGGGGTGGATCCTGTAAGTTGCTGGAAGGGTCAGGCGGTATGAGGCCGGGTTGATCTAACGAAAAGCCCGAAACTTGCTTCGATCCCCGGATAATTTATCTGGTGCCGGCACACGAGGTTCTGGAGCTGGTGCCATGGCAGCTGCGGCCAGTGGTACTGGAGCTGCCTCGGCTGGGGCAACTGGTGGCGGGGTTGGTGCTGCCGAAGGCGGCATGCCCTGAGCCACGGATTCCAGCCGGCCCTCCAGCTGAAAGTAGCCGTCCTGAAGTCCCTGTACCGTCTGGGT
>NW_017307630.1:352106-392341 GCF_000935625.1 Nanorana parkeri
CTGGAGGTTCGGCAAACCCTCCTGATGGTGCGGGTCGGTGGCAGCATCCAGGTGGGTCGGGGCTGGCCGAGCGAAGGGGGTTCTTCTGAGTTAGAGCGGTTAGGGTCTGGAACTCACTGCCACATGCAGTGAGTTCAGCTAAGTTGTGTGTGTTGAACCAATCAAAAAGCTACTAGACGATTTCCTTAGAGAACATACCATACAGAGGTACAGGTACACTTAAGGACAAGATCACACATGTGCTCAAACACACGCAAACACCTGCAGAACCATACACATGAACGCAATAGGTTGGACTGGATGCACTTATATCTTTATTCAACCTCAGATACTATGTAACTATATTGTCTATAGTAGTGATTGCACTGGACAAGTTAAATCCAAGTTGCATTTTTTTTCTCTTCAGTTATTTTCCCATTGACCACACCCTAAGAAAGAAGAATCTGGATGGAAGAAGAGTCTGGATGAAACAAAAGTCTAGTCTTTAAACATTTTGTTTCATGCTGAATTCAAATTTGGATGAATTTTCGTGAGTTTGGACATTCGGTTACATCCGAATGTCCAAATTCCAATGAACTCAAATGCAAACAAATTCAAATGCTCCTTTCATGAGATCTCAGATTTCATTCAAATTTCATTCAAAACAAAACTAAGTCGGGAAACTCCTAAGCAGCCGGCTAGCTGATGCACTAAGCTGTCACCAGAACAGTAATTGAAGGGAAATGCCCCCCCTTAACAGATGAAAGCCCCATAACAGATGAAAACAGGAAGCTGACTACCAGTGGCAGAGAGAAAGCTGAAGTGTTAAACACATTCTTTACCTCTGTCTTTACAGAAGACTCAAAAGGGGTTAATGAACAAGGCAGTAGCTCTAGTCAGGGCCATCTTTAATGCGGGGTACGTTTCTTAAACCCGAGCGCCCAAACTGCAATACTAAACTTATTTTTAGCGCTCGCACTTTGAGATACATTTATTTTGTGTCGCAGTTTGGGCATACAGCCCCCCTGAGATCTGGCACAGCCCCCCACAGATCCTGCAGAGACCCTGTAGTCTGCCGGATCTCAGGGGGGCTTTGCAGGATCTGTGTGGGGTTTTGCAGGCTGCAAAGGCTGGACAATATTTTTTGGATCCATCCCAGCTGCAGCATGGCTCTGCTCTGTCAGCACATAGCGGGCAATATTGCATGGGGGTGTGGTGGGGGGCCCAAGAAAATGTTTGCCCGGGGTCCAATCAATATTAAAGACGGCCATGGCTCTAGTAACAACAGATTTAAGGTATCACAGTGGCTGTCAGAGAGCAGAGTAAAGAAGAGCCTGGAATGATTAAATGTAAATAAATCTCTACATCCATGGGCCAGGTCATAGCCAGATCACTGTTCATAATCTTTAGGGAAAATTTAATGTCAGGCATGGTACCAGCTGATTGGTGGAAAGCAAATGTGGTACCAATATACAAAAGGGGAAGCGAAGTACACTTGTTAACTATAGGCCAGTCAGCTTAACATCGATAGCATGTAAAGTATTTGAAAAAATAATCAATAAATCAATCCAGCTATAGAACCATACCACCTAAAATATAATCTTCCGCAGCTGAGATCCAACCCAGGTATAAAACCCAACAACTTGCTACATGCGTTACACCAACCCTCAGGCAAGATGTCCTTGAACGTGAGAAAGTTCAGAAAAGGACTACAAAATTAATAAAGGGGATGGAAATGAAATGTGTTCTCCTTAGAAAAGAGGCGCTTAAGGAGGGACCTAATTGCAAATTTCAAAATCATTAATGTCATCATAAAATCACAATATTTGGAATAGGATGTTTACACCAAGAACTATATTGATGACACAAGGACAAAACAAGAGGTTGGAGAGAGGAGGTTTAATTTCAGACTTCGCAAGGGTTTTTTTTTTACTATGCGAGTAGTAAATATGTGGAATTCCCTTCCACACTCAGTAGTATCTGCTTATAGCATTGATAAATTCAAGAAACTTTTACATGAGTTTCTTGAGTCATTACATATTTAAACATATAGGAACTACTAAATCCAAGCATATACAGTACATACATACACACACACATGCGTAGGTTGAACTAGATGGACCTGTGTCTTTATTCAACCTTACCTACTATGTCTCTATGTCCAGTGGGATATGGAAAGCAAAAATAACACTTTTCAGTATACTAGGGTAAGGCTATAACCCATGTCAAGTTTTAATTGTGATCTGCGTCTTGTTTACTCACTTCAAAGCTAAAAATTATTTAGCTAGAGGTATATTACATACTTAATTAGTTAAATAATTAAAGTATATAAAACATGTTAACAAGCTTGGGTAATGTATCTTGTCACACACTGTATTACAATCATGATAAGCATTCATCACTATACTTAAAGTGTATTTACACTTTTGCAGCAAAATTAGGACAACACCTACTTTATATTTATTACATGTTTCTCATTCACATAGCACAGCTTAATAAAAATGAAATTGCTTCTTGCAGAAAACATTTTCTATATGTGTTTTCTATACTGATTTTCCTTTTGGAATGCAAAGGGGGTTGGGAGATGAATGTTAATATAATTAACCATGTCTGTAGTGTGCTGGCAGATCTCATTATCAGTTGTAAACTAGATTTGAACAACGTCTGCCCGAACAATGGGTTAAATATCTAGAACCATTGTATATTAATGAAGAGGAGCTCAGTCTGTCTTTCTATGGGGACAGGTAGAGTTTGCTGTTACTAAAATTGAGAGAGTAGGCCTGCTACACAGACGCATCTAAAATGTGAAATATAGGTATATTTGAAATTATTTTTTAGGTGTGCTGTGTGAATAATAGGAACCCATAATAAACATTTATTGGGGGTTTTCTCAATCGTGACTGAAAAAGTGTAAATACACTTTAAAAAGGGTTTTATGACTGTGTCAATGTTGGAGAGATCTTCTCTCTGGGACCACAAAAGAAGTGAAGACAAATATCACAAAGACAGAGACAACAATAAAACCACTTCTATTTTTTCAGGATTAAAAAAAAAAAAAGCTCTCACTTTTGTCCTACGTTTTCATTTCAAAATCTCAGCCAAGTAAACAGACACAGATGTCACACTTCCCTGTGTGATTATCCGGCGCCAGGTTTTACCTCCTGTCTGAGCTGCTTGGCTTCCTGCCAATTCACTCTGAACCTCTCCATTAAAAGTCCAGCTCACTTGTTCAGTGCCGTTCGAGCAACGTGTCTTTACACCCAGTCGGACTTCCTGTTTATCTCTTGCCTTTGTAATCCATGTGGTTGCTGCCACCTACCTTGTTCCCTGTGTGTCTGGATTCCCTCTTCCTCACAGTGAGATCCTGTACATCCTTCAGTGGATTGACCATTAGCTTCTTCAGTGAGTCCTTGCACCTGTGCCTACTTGTGTGTCTGTCTGTGTATAGGCTTCAACCCTGCCTGTTGTTGCATCCAGCACCTCGGTGCTGCAACTAACCTTTATGTCTGTGTGGGTGTGCTAGAGGGCCGCAACCTGGAAGGTGTCCATTCTCCGAGGGTTTGAAAGACGAACTTGCCAGAACTGAATTACCTGCAACTCTTGAGGCCTTAATCCGACTTTCCATATCAATAGACAGAAGGTTAAGAGAAAGAAGTGCTGAAATTGGTATTGGTTCTTTTCCCCAAAGACACACCCTCTGTGATGCAAAAGCTCATATGGACATTTGCACAGTGTGTGACCCCTTTACTCATCCTGGAAGACTGAAAAAAGGGTGTTCTCTTGAAACACTGCCCACAGCAACCAGGAAACTTCCGCAGCAAGTATGCATTGAGGGCGGCATGCTAAACCGTTATTTTACCCCCCTACTATACGCCCTTACATCCCAGTGCGGCTGCACTTTGCCACCTCCACTGTCGCTGCAGAGGCGTTTATTGACTCCGGTGCAGCCGGAGATTTTGTGTCTGCCTCTCTAGTGGAGAAATTTGGCTGGACTATAGAACCCCTTCCTCAAGTCCTGTGTGTGTCAGCCATTATGGTACTATTCTGGCTTGTGGGCCTATTCGCTCTCGGACCTCAGTCATCAAGATGTCCGTGGGAGTGCTTCACCAGGAAACCATCTCCTTTTTGGTATTACCCCAGGCCTCTTCTAAGCTTATCCTAGGCCTTCCATGGCTACAACAGCACTGTCCAGTTATCGACTGGTCAACCTCTCAACTGATATCCTGGGGCCCTCTTTGTCAGAGATGACAGATGTCTCTCCAAGGTGCTTCCTGTTAAACCACTCCGGCTGGCGTCTACTGAGGCCTCTACGCTGGTGCCAGTCCATTATACAGACTATCTGGACGTCTTTTCTAAACGCATGGCAGATCAGCTTCCTCCTCACAGACCCTATGATTGCGCCATTGACTTAATTCCAGGTACCAGCATTCCTAGAGGACGGGTGTATCCCCTTAGCCTTCCTGAGACAAAGGCAATGTCAGAGTATATCGCAGAAAATCTCCAAAAGGGGTTCATTCGCAAGTCAACTTCACCTGCTGGAGCGGGATTTTTCTTTGTTGGGAAGAAAGACGGCTCACTTCGCCCATGTATAGACTATCGTGGTCTAAATGCAATTACAATTAAAAACAGATACCCGCTGCCCCTCATTTCAGAATTATTGATCGTCTCCGAGGGGCTCAGATTTTTACGAAGTTAGACCTCCGAGGGGCATATAACTTAATACGCGTAAAAGAGGGAGATGAATGGAAGTCTGCTTTCAACACCAGGGTTGCCCACTATGAATATCTCGTCATGCCCTTTGGTCTTTGCAACGCCCCAGCAGTCTTCCAGCATTTTGTGAACAAGATCTTCCCAGACCTCCTCTATGTGTGTGTAGTGGTTTGTTTGGATGATATTCTTATCTTCCCCCCTGATATTATGACTCATAGAGAGCACGTCAGACTTGTTCTTCAGCGTCTTCGTGACAATGATCTTTCCACTAAAGCTGAGAAATGCCTCTTTGAGCTTCCACAAGTGCCCTTCCTCGGCTACATTGTCTCCAAAGATGGTCTTGCCATGGACCCCTTAAAGGTGGCCGCAATAACTAATTGGCCTCTTCCCTGTGGCCTCTAAGCTACCCAGCGTTTCCTGGGATTTACCAATTATTATCGGCAATTTATCAAGAATTACTCTGTTCTAGTGGCTCCGCTTACAGCACTTACCCGGAAAGATGCCGACCCCAAGAACTGGCCACCTGATGCTGCAGAGTCTTTTCATGCCTTGAAGCAAGCTTTCCTTTTGGGCCCTGCTCTTCGAAGGTCGGACGTTAACAAACCTTTCTCTATTGAAGTGGATGCCTCTTCTGTAGGAGTAGGGGCTATCCTTTATCAATCGCCTAATGGCCCTAAGCATCCTTGTGCCTTCTTATCAAGGAAGTTCTCTCCAGCTGAGAGGAATTACTCCATTGGAGATCGTGAGCTTTTAGCTGTTAAACTAACTCTGGACGAGTGGCGGTACCTTTTGGAAGGATCTCCTCATCAGATCACCATCTTCACGGACCATAAGAACTTACAGTACCTCCAGTCTGCCCGCCGCTTGAATCCCAGACAGGCTCGCTGGTCCCTGTTTTTCTTCCGATTTGACTTCGTTATTACCTTTAAACCTTGGACAGCTAATTCCAGGGCAGATGCTCTTTCCCGCTTGTTTGATTCACAGGGCTCTGAGACGTCCAATGAACCAGAGTTTATCATTCCTCCCACTCGAGTCCTTGCCCTAACCTCTGTTCAGTACTTGGCTATTCCCCCTGGGAAGACCTTTGTGCCAGCTGAATTGAGGCCTAAGCTGTTACGCTGGGCTCATGATTCTAAGCTCTTTGGTCACCCAGGCATCCACAGGACCTTGGTCTTCCTCTCTTGCCACTAATGGTGGCCGGAACTCCGCAAGGATGTGGCAGACTTTGTGAAAGCTTGCCCAGTCTGTGCCCGTACTAAGTCTCCTAATCAGGCTCCAGCTGGGCATCTCTTACCATTACCTGTTCCTGAAGAACCTTGGTGCCATATTGCTATGGATTCATCACTGATCTCCCACTGTCCTAAGGCTGTACTGTGGTATGGGTAGTGGTAGACCGATTTTCTAAGATGGCACACTTTGTACCACTTTCCTCACTGCCATCAGCAGCAGAATTAGCGCCATTCTTTCTTCGAGAGATTTTTAGACTCCACGGAGCACCAACCAGTATAGTCTCAAATTTACTTCCAAATTCTGGAGGGCTCTTTGCAAATCCCTGGATGTATCAGTACAGCTCTCTTCTGCGTACCATCCGCAGTCTAATGGACAAGCTGAAAGAACCAACCAGTCCCTGGAGCAGTTCCTTTGGGGTTTGTGTCAGCCCACCAAGATGATTGGGTTGCCCTTCTGTCTTGGGCAGAATTCGCTCACAATATTCATCATAATGCCAGCACCCAGAAATCACCATTCTTATTAGTTTATGGTAAACATCCACGGATTCCTTTGCCTATGCCCAGTTCTCCTGCTATTCCAGCCTTGGATACCTGGCAGAGGAATATGAATCAGGACAGGTCCCAAGTCCACTATCAACTTCAGCAAGCTTCTGATAGGCAAAAAAGATTTGCTGATCGACATCGAAGAAAGGCCCCACCTCTGCAGCTTGGGGACAAGGTGTGGCTGGCTACTAACAATATCCGCCTAAAGGTTCCATCTATGAAGTTTGCCCCACATTACATTGGGCCATATGTTATTTCTGCAAGAATTAACCCGGTTTGTTGTAAACTCCGTTTACCTCCTCAGCTGAAAATTCCTAATTCTTTCCCTGCATCCATGCTCAAGCCTTTGGTCCTGAACAAGTTTTCCCGTTCTTCTTCCCTGGCAACTCCTCCAGTTAACCCATCTCAGGAATACGAGGTTCAGCAAATTTTGGACTCTAAAGTCTCCCATGGGAAACTTCACTATCTTATTGATTGGAAAGGCTTCGGTCCAGAAGAAAGATCCTGGATTCCCGCTCCTGATGTTTCTGCTCCTCTCCTGGTGAAAAGGTTTCACCTTCGCTTTCCCTTGAAACCTGGGCCCCTTCGGCCAGGAAGACCCCGTAAAAGGGGGGATGGGGGTACTGTCACACTTCCCTGTGTGATGATCCGGCACCGGGTTTTACCTCCTGTCTGAGCTGCTCGGCTTCCTGCCAATCCACTCTGAACCTCTCCATTAAAAGTCCAGCTCACTTGTTCAGTGCCGTTCGAGCAACGTGTCTTTACATCAAGTCAGACTTCATGTTTATGTCTTGCCTTTGTAATCCCTGTGGTTGCTGCCACCTACCTTGTTCCCTGTGTGTCTGGATTTCCTCCTTCTCACAGTGAGATCCTGTACATCCTGCAGTGGATTGATCATCAGCTTCTTCAGTGAGTCCTTGCACCTGTGCCTACTTGTGTGTCTGTGTATAGGCTGTTGCATCCAGCACCTCGGTGATGCAACTAACCTTTATATCTGTGTGGGTGTGCTAGAGGGCCGCAACCTGGAAGGTGTCCAGCAGCCAATCATCCTCACCATTAGAGGCTCTGTCGAACACCTGGCCCTTCTTAGAACCTGCGCCTCTAGTGCGGCCCCGTTAACGCACACTTCCTACTTCCTGTGTTTCATCCCAGACACCATTTTTTGCATGCTACTCTTTGTCATTTTGTGTGCCCCAGTCGCAGACCGTGACAACAGAGTATGGACTCTCCCTTATTGCCAAGGAATGTTTTTATGGGTGTAAGGAATTCTAAGAAGGTGACCAGGGTAAGACATAGGAAAGTCTCCTGGGTCCCTTGCAGCTCTCACTGCTTACTCCCTGACACCTCCACCCATTACAGTACACAGTAGTAATGTGAAGGTCAGTAGTAGGAACCAGTAAGACCTTTAGGGAACCCAGGAGTTTATCACTCCTGGAAGTGCTGATTTCCGTGTGGACCTTAGCAGATTTCATGGCACAGGTGGCATAAAGGGTGACTATGTATTGTATTCTTTTACAGGTATGGGTTGCTTGAAAATATTTTGTATACTGTAGCTACAGGGTCACTCTATGCCTTAAACAGCCATAGGTCACATCATTTGTAAATATTTAAACACTTGTGTTGTAAGAGTCATTACGGCATACCCATGATTGTATAGCCTATTTGTTTATTTTTATGTCCAAAGTACATTACTTTGCATTTATCGACATTAAACCTCATCTGCCATAGTATTGCCCACTCCCCTATTTTATCCAGGTCCTCCTGCAATGTTATATTGTCACGATCCGTTTCTAGTACCCTCCCTATTTTTGTATCGTCTGCAAACACGAAAGCATGGCTATTTATTCCCTCCCCCATGTCATTAATGAATATGTTGAACAGTATCGGACCCAGCACAGATCCTTGAGGCACACCGCTCATTACACTAGCCCAGTCCGAAAAGGTGCCATTTACAGATACTCTCTGGACACGTTCTCGTAGCCAGTTATCTATCCACGTACACACCACCTCATCTATGCCCATAGCCCTCAGCTCAGCATATAGATTTGTATCTTCTGTTTATGCATTTATACAGTTTAATTTACATAGCTAGTGTATATAGAATAATTTCTGTTCATTTGTGAAATCTTCAGTAAAGGAGTTATCTTCTCATAACACTGCAGGTGCTTCTTGCATCCTGATGTAATAAAATGGAAGCCGAAACAAATGCAATACTCCCATCATAGGGTCATGACAACTATTACCACATTTGTTTCTGCTCTCGCTCCTTCCCTTGTTTACTTTTAAACTTTATGGGCAATTACATGTGGTTGCTGAAATTTCTCGTTGAGCTCCTCGTCAGCTAGCCAATGTTCCTCATACCTGCAACAGTCTTAACTTGCAGTTCTTGGTACTTATAAAAGAAGAAACAAAGAGCCATTAAACGTCACTTGCAAGAAACCTCTTCAGCAGCTGTTCCCACCCTCCCCAGCACACATAATATATGGGGTTATATTTATAATCTGATATTAGAAAGTTAAGTCTTGGTAACTAAGCTTTAGTTTGGGTATTACTGTGTTTGTTGTTAAAAGAAATATAAAATGCCAAATTGGGATAAATTAATGATTGGTTATATAGACTATTAAACTAATAATAAAAGGCTTTTGCCAACTGAATTTCCAATTTTGCTGCTGTTGTTTTCCAATATGGTCACTTGTTCCCATAACAACTTTCTAAGAGGATTGGTGAAGTGGTTATGATGGTATTTTACATTTAAAGAGGATGGGTAATGGAACAAAGATGTGTACAATTATAAGATCTTGTTGTTAGATTCAGATGATGCCTAATATCATATGTTAAATGTGGAAATTGTTTTTGTAAATTAAATAAAAATATATTCTTTAAAAAAAAAAACTTTCTAAGAGGGCATTTCCCTCACATTGGAACGATTCCCTCTCACATCCTTAAGTCTAATGGGCAGGAAGGGAAGGTAAATCTAACTAATGAGGCAAAAATGCCAAAAAAACTTACAGCAGTTTTAACCCTCCCCTAATATATCCAAACTGAGAAAAGTGATAGTTTTAGACATACTTTAACCCTAACTGAATTGCATTTAGTTTTTTGATGCATTGTATATCATAAAAAAATGATATACAATGAAAAAAATGATCCTCATTGCATCTCAGTGCTGCTGATTTTCGGCAGCATTTTTGCAACCACTTCCATTTTACATGTCATTTCCTGATGTTGACAACAGTGGAACATACCTGCATATAGCGCTTTAAAATCGTCACTTATAGTCTCCATCAGAAGCCCATGAGACAAGATGACAATGCATTAAACACAGTTGGAAGACAGACACAAAATGTTGTCACCCTGTAACAGGAAGTGCCTGAACAAAAATCTTCATGGTAGGATCACATTTAAAACCTTCAAATTTTGAAGAAGATACAAATTTATTTTAAAATTACTTTGACAGGTTCGAGCTTATTTAGGATTTTAGTGTTTGTATTTACATATATACTCTAATTCACGAAGTTCTCATATCTATTTTTTTTTTTTTAATCTCCTATTATTTTTTCACATGTGTGTTTCACAAAATTGCAGTGGTTATTTCCATTTATGTTGTAAATACCTGTGTTTTATTTATTGTGTGGTCTGTGAAATACGTGATAGTATAAGATTCTCAAAGCTCTTCAGGGGCAAGCAGACTTAGAGGTGGCTGACCCCACACCAGTTTGTGCCAGGTCAGGTCATGTGTGACAATGGCCCTTCAGCAGGGAAAGTTCACACACAAGTACCTTGCCTGACACATGTTCTGGACCTGGTGGTACAAAGGTATCTGATTAGTAGTGATGGGCCAAATTTCAGTTTGTATTTGAACATTCGAACGGCTGAAAAGTTCGAATTCGAACTCAAACTCAATGCAACTCAAAGGAGGTAGAACTTTCAAAAATGATTGTCCCCTTTAAGTTATTGGCCATAAAAGGTGTATGGAGTTTCCGGGTACTGGGTAATGAAAAAAAAAAAACTTTTTAAAGGAGCAGTTATTTTTACTTGACTTACAGTAAAGGGTAAGAATAATAATGAAAAATGGCTTCAAATATCGTGCCTGGGGGTCCCCATAAACTGCCTGTGAAGTGGCGGATCTGCACGATGTATAGAACCTGCTGCAGCAAAAGTGACATTTAAAAATAAAAAAATGACATTTCACTTACCGGTAATTGTTTTTCATCTTTTAAACAACTGTTTGGGGTGGCAGCCTGTATGAAGAGGACACATTTAAAGGAGAACTATGAGGTGAGTGCTTTTCACTCACCTCATAGTTCTAGCCGACCTGTGACAATGAGACTGTCACAGGTTGGCTCAGTAGATCGGGAAGTGAGTGAACACATACCGGTGTTCGCTTACTTCTCGATCCTGCCACGGCTCTCTGCCATGACAGGGGAGGGACTGGATTCCCCCCTCCCCTCCTCAGATTCAAATGATATGCATCCGGTACACAGGTCAGTGCACCCAAGAATTGGGCCTTTAGTGTCGGCAAGTGCCTTCCCTCCATAACACTTCATAGTTATTCTTGAAGAGTGCAGGATTGGATCCTGTGGTCAAATATTATTCAAATGATATGCATCCGGCACACAGGTCAGTGCACTCAAATATTGGGCCTTTAGTGTTGGCAAGTGCCTTTACACCATAACCCTTTAGAGTTATTCTGGAAGAGTGCAGGATTGGACCCCGCGGTCAAATATTCAAATGATATGCATCCGGCACACATGTCGGTGTACCCAAATATTGGGCCTTTAGTGTCAGCAAGTGCCTTCACACCATAACCCTTCAGAGTTATTCTGCAAGAGTGCAGGATTGGACCCTGCGGTCAAATATTCAAATGATATGCATCCATCACACAGGTCAGTGCACTCAAATATTGGGCCTTTAGTGTTGGCAAGTGCCTTCACATCGTAACCCTTCAGGTTACGCTGGAAGAGTGCAGGATTGGACCCTGCAGTCAAATATTCAAATGATATGCACCTGTCACACAGGTCGGTGCACCCAAATATTGGGCCTGTAGTGTCGGCAAGTGCCTTCACACTGTAACCGTACAGAGTTATTCTGGAAGAGTGCAGGATTGGACCATGCAGTCAAATATTGAAATGATATGCACCTGTCACATGCGGGTGCGGAAAAATTGGGTCTTGGTCGTTGGTGGTGCATGACACCGAGAACAGTACTGTAAGATGGCGTAATAATTGCCCACAAAGTACGCAAGACTTCTTAGGCTGCCTAATCCAGAGATCCCCAATCTATTCGGTGACATCAGCGTCAGGGGATTGAATTTTTATAGTGTGATATCCTGTTACATTTATTCACTTATCCTGTTGAGGAATGTAGCTTTCCTTTTTGATTGTTTGCACATCAGCACTTTTTCAGTCCTTTATGGTACTTTATATTCATTATTGGTAGTTTTTTTTGAAGACTTACACACAGGGAGTCAGGGGATTGATAGCTGCTGCTGCTGGTCCAGGACTGATTCATTTTTATACATGTCAGCCGGTCAACGGAGTCTATAGACAGATGCACTCTTTTGTCTGTGTCAGGATCCAGAGCACCTCCAGGTGGCACTGGAGCTAGCCCTGCAGTTCCAGTGCTCACCTACGGGGGTCTCCCAGCACTTAGCCATCACCTGTTGCTTCCTGGGAGGGTATTTAAACCCTCCCTGCAGTCAGGCCGATGGCTCAGTATTGTTTCCTGTTTGTCCTGAACCCAGAACCCTGTTTGAACCTTGTTACCTGTGAGTCCTGAATCCTGTTTTGAACCATGTTACTTGTGAGTCCTGAATCCTGTTTTGAACCTTGTTACCTGTGAGTCCTGAATCCTGTGTAACTTATCTAACATCCTTGCCTGGTCCGTGTAACATACTTGCCTGGTCTGTGTGGTCACATGTGTTTGGTCTACCTGTGTGGGTACCTGCGCAGGTGTGGGGTCACCTGTGCCGGTAGCCCTGACAGTCTGTGACAAAACCTCCAGCAGCAATGAACGTCCTTTCCGATAGTACGCTGCATGCAGGGCAGCCCAGTAGCTCCATGGCATATTGGCTAAGTTTTGGCCAGTGATCCATTCTCAAGACCCAGTAAGTCAGTGGATTGTCTGCTGGAAAGCTCTCCAGGTCTGCTCTTGCCCCTAGATAATGCTGCACCTTATGATGAAGATGCCGGCAATGGGTGCATAAAGTTAACATCCCTGGGCGCAGAGGGCTGAAACAATTTCGGAAGGCATCAGTCAGCCTGCCCCTTCTCCACTGCTCTTCCTTTGACCAACCGAAGCCTCAGAAGCACCTCTTTCATCCCTTGGTAACCAACCAGTGTCTGGAAAGGTGTTAAACAAGTTTCTCTTCAAAGCGTCCTCAAGTTGTTTCATCCTGTGCTCCCTCTGTGAGGGCAGGACGAGCTCTGCAACCTTACGCTTGTAGCGTTGATCAAGAAGGGTTGCCATCCAGTAATGATCCCTCTCCTTGATACCACAAAGCCTTTAGCAGGCTTTGCAAGATAAGGGAGCCCATGCAGCGTAAGTTGGAGGAGGCATGAGATTCCGAGTCTTCAGGGTCACTGAGGATGACACTATCGTGCACTACTTCCTCCCAGCCACGTACTACTCCTTGGGTTAGAAAACCCTCCCTTGAAGAATGCCTTATGTCATCCTCACCTTCAATGCTCCCACGGCTGACATAATCCTCCTCCACCTCCTCTTGTGTGATCTGCAGACCCTTTCTCCTTTCCTTTATCCACGTTTTTTACTTCTTTTGTTCCTATCCTATTCTTTTCTTATCATTCTCTCTTTTCCTATTTCTGCCTCCCCCCTGCCTGTTGTGAGGGGGACTTTTGATTTTAATTGCACTTTTCAGTTGTTCTTTTCTTACCACGAACACACCATTTATACTTCAGTGTATGCACCTTTTCACTTGAAGCACAATTTGACTACTTGTTATATTAAAATTGCACCTTGGACCAGGGGCGTAACTAGAAATCCCAGTGCCCCATAGCAAAATTTTGTAAGGGCACCCCCCCCCCCCCAAAAACGCTGGTCAGCATGGTTTCTAAAGTATAGAACATCAGTACTGCATAAGATACTTGTTGTTCTATTAAATACTTTAACTTAAAATCACATACTCCACTGAAAAAGCTGGCAAGTCTGGGGAAATGTCAGGACTTAGTTTAAGTGTATGGACTCTCATGCTGTTTTGAACTCCTAATTGCAAACACTTATAAGCCTTTATATTATCATCATGAATAAGTTACTGTTTGATTCCTGAGAAATGTGGATGCATACTTTTCCTTTACATATGTAATGTTTCCCATGGGAACTTGAAATGTTATGCACAAAGTAAGCAGGAAAAAGATTTTCTTAGGAGTGTGTGTGAGATTTTCATTCTCCCTTGTGGGATTACTGTCTTCCAAGCCTTACCTCTCTGCTCCTTGTCCATATGCGAGAATTGGTGAGTGGAAAGAGTGATCATCTCCATCTGTTTAGACTTAAAGGTGGGTATTACCATATACTAGATAACGCATAATGTATGTCCTAACAAAAGCTGCCTGTTTTCACTCTGCCTAGACCCTGTTACCTTCCTATCCCTGATCTCCCTAATCCTGTTTGCTTCTATTCTGTGATCTGTTGGACACCGAGAGGGTAATTTATCAAAACTGGAGCAGACAAAATCTGGAGCAGATTTGCACTGCAACCAATCAGCTTCTCTGTCTAATTTTCAAATATTACCTGAGCAAACTGAAGAGAGATGCTGATTGGTTTCCCTGGGCAACTGCTCCACATTTTGTCTACTTCAGTTTTGATAAATTCCCCCCCATAGATCAGCTGTAGTGAAGACAACATATTACCAGGGAGGCAAGATATTACAGGTTTTATCTACGATTGTATGATTCAGAGCTGCCCACAAGATCAGTGAGGGGTGCATTCGTATGGAAACTAGATGAATAAGCAGACCAGCAGAATTTGACATTTTATGCTTCTGAATATATTCATTGAAAATTGTTAGATCTATAAAGAAACCTACAATTCATGAATCATTATGTTCTGGATTAAAGTTTTAGTAATTTCCCCCCATTTTCTTCTTTCCTTGAGTGTGCACCATTAGTGCACTATTAGTACTATTAGTACTACTACTTAGTGCACCATTAAAAGCAGTTTTACTTACCTTGTCTCTCACTCCCGCAGACTCCTCCTCCTCTGTGGGACTGGTCCCCTTAAGTCACTTATCTTCAGTGCTCCATTTGTCGGTCACACTCTGGCATTATCACGTACAATGCAGGACCAGCAGTTTTGCATTTTAAGTGAGGACACTGAGGCCCCACTCACAACCTGCAATGTCAGAGAAAAGCACCATCTGCCATTGGAGCAAGTTACAATGTAATTAAAACTGCTTTTTAATGCTCCCCTAGAGAAAAATGAGCATTTAACCCTTGCGGTGCAGGGTGAGCCCTGCTCTAGGGGTGATTTTTAAATGTATCCGGAATTCAACTTTAAGTTCCTCCAGTCTTTTATAATATTTCATCCTTCAGGCTTTGCACCATTTTTGTTACCCAACTCTGGACTCATTCTATCTTAGCCACATCTTTTTGTATGTAAAGTCACCAGAACTAGACACAGTATTTAAAAAAAAAGATCTATATAGGGGAATCTGGACCTCCTTTCACCTGCTGGTAATACCGCTACTGATGCACCCCAGAATTCTATTTGCTTTTCCCACTGCCTGGCCACACTGTTTATTTTGATCAACTTGCAGGGGGTATCATAAAGCTGGTCAATCCTTAGGGCTGAATTTCTCATTAAACACAGAGTAAGAACTAAGCTTAGGCCCAGAAGAATTTTGAGACCCATAGAGACAACAAGAAAATAATTTTCAGCAAATTTCACCCTTCTCTTTTCAACCATCTTTTTTTCTAGCAAAAGAAAGCCTTCTAATAATTTTTTATACCCTCATGTACAAGAATTCCAAGCCTTAATTCAAACATGATTCTGGATGATATATTTATACAGCTTATTCATACATAGGTGGAATGACTGCTCACTATGTTCTTAGTGTAGCACTAAGATGCAGTATTCTCCCCAATTGGCTGTTATCTTGAAGTCATAATTGTATTATGGATCAAACATTTTACACCTAACAGTACCCATGCACTGCTTCTGATTAGGGTTGCCACCTTTTCTTCAAGCCAAACCCGAACACTGTAGCACCTCGCGGCAATTTTTTTGTAAAGTATACACGACGCATGTATTTGGAGTTAATCACAACTTGCCAGTGTGCCACAGGTCCCCAGATATATACTATATAAAGCAATATCCATATACTTTGCAGCACCCATTACCCGATATCCCAAAAGTAACGGGTGCTCGTAATGACTGCGGATGGCGCCGCTCACAACAGAACTCCAATACAGATGTCACCAGCACCACGATTCCATGTTAGTGTAAATTAAGGATGCACCGATACAAGAGGTGCACCGAAATGAAGATTTCAAAAACGAAACCGAAATAAAAAAAAATGTCAGACCGAAACCGAAGATGTTTTTTATTTTACCTTTTTCACATTTTTTTCAAATATTTTTTTTTAATAAACTTTTATATTTTTTTATATTTATTTTTATTTATTCATTCATTTTTTATTAAATATTTTTCTTCTTTACTTTACTTTTAGGGGCTTCGGGGAAATATTGGGGATCTAAACAGAACCCTGATATTTGCCTTTTAAAATTGAGAACAGAAAGTCCTCAGAGAACACAGAGTCCTCAATCTCTTTTTCTGTATCCCCTGTTATCAATGAACAGGAATCCTCTATACTGAGTGTTCCTGTTCATTCATAACATGAGGACAGCGTATGGTTACTATATCCACAATCATGAATGGACAGGAAGTGATGTAGGAGGTGATATAGATCACTTCCCATTCAACCGCCACTCACAGCCAGCTGTCAGGTGAGCAAGGCTGCGGCTTGAATCCTGTGCCCGGGTCGGCCAAAGGAGTGTACCCGGGCACAGGATTCCAAAACCGGACTGTCCGGGTCATTCCTGTACGGGTGGCAACCCTACTTCTGATTAAGATGTAGACTTCCACCATTATTGCAGACATTTTTATTAAGGCTTTACCAGGACACATTAATTACCATGCCACGATGATCACTGGCTAAACAGAGTATCAGAGAGACAGAGAGAGAGAGAGAGAGACATATGCAAGCATTGAAGTGGGTAGCACAGTGTAGTGGAGCAGGACCTAGGGCCCTTGAGAGACAAAATCCAGCCCTTGCTATCCTTACCAAAGTGGCTGCAAGGGTATTCATAGATTTACACAGAGGAGACCTGGGCCTAACAACCTAGTGGGGGTCAAAATATTCAAAATTCCTTCAAAAGTTCAGCAATTTGAAGTATTACAACTAAAAAGTATTTGTATCAACCTTGTGATTTTTGTCTTCACCCTACAAAAATGTTCCTGCTATATTTTCCTCATCATTTCTCCACTTAAGCTATCCGTTGCTGTCAGCCATTTAAAGTGACCATAAAAGCATTCTGTTTCATTTCAACTTGACATCCTTCCTTATTGTGTCTCTTGATTTATAACCTTACAGCTTATCAGCATGTCTTGATTTCATTTTAGTCAGTGTGATCACATCAGATCCATTATACCTTCTCTGTGTTTTTTCCAAAACATAATATCCCAGTTACACTTGTGCCTGAGGGACGGTTTGTCTTGATGCATCTTAAGTAATTGTGGAACTTAATTAAATTTCTCTTTGTCCAACCCAGCTAAATCAACATAATTCCTTTATATTTAAGTGAGTAATTCAATAGTCTATATTGAAATACAAGTCAGAACAGTGTCTGACAAATATTTATGTTGTCATAACTTTTTAAATATTTTATTACATCGTATTTAGGTTGAAAAGTGTCGTTTAAAATAAATCAAATTGTATGATGTGTTAAAACTACAAGGCAATTACATTAAAATGGGTCTAAATATCAAACAATATTCTAAATGTATTTCTATGACTGTAAATCATTATTGACTTGCTACTATTTTAAAGGAGAGCAGTAGTAAGCCACATGCAGCAGTATTTGGGAGGTTATGATAATGTTACACTTACCTCTCATTCAATAAAAATGTTGCTGTAAAATCTTTTACATTCCTAGCAGTTCACCTCATCACGGCTGTGCGCGGTCTCACCAGGGCTGCATGCAGGTCTCACCAGGGCTGTGTGTGGCATCTCACCAGGGCTGCCTACGGGTGGGTTTAACCAGGGCAGTACGAGCAGGTGTCACCAGGGCTGTACTGCCAAATATCACCAGGGTTGTACGGCAGGGATCACCAGGGTTGTTTGGGCAGGTGCAACCAGGGCTGTACTGGCGGGTGTCACCAGGGCTGTATGGACGGGTGTCAATAGGGCTGTTCGGGGGTGCGGATCTCACTATGGCTGTGTGCAGGCTGGACAAAGACAGCCACAGCAGGTTCCCAACAGGCTGCTCTGAAGTCCACAAAAAGCACGGGACCTCACGGCAGCCACTCCTGTTTAAAAATTTAAATCGCTAGCAACTTAGCCGGCTCTTAGTATTGGGTCATTTTCTCGAGTACAAGTACTTGTGAAAATGACCAGTATCGGCACCGATACTGGTATTGGTGCATCCCTAGTTATTTCTTTCATTCGAAAATGTGGATGCATCCGATTGTCCGAATACGCAGAAATGTATTTGTTTGTTGCAGTTGTTTGGAGTAATTAATAAGTCATAGGTACAGCCATAAGTATACAACATACAGCACAGCATACAGAATATGGCATTTGGGGGCATGTAACATACAACAAAATGTACAGAATTATGGTGGTCAGGAGTAAGTAATTACATATTTGTGGCCATTGCACTTGTAGAATGTTGTGCCCTACTTTGCATACTCTTGGCATTCACTCTTAGTAAATGTTGGACTGTGTGTTGCATACTCTTACGAATGTGTTCCCAGTGCAGCCTTCAGGGTTATATAATACAGGGCCTTACAATGTGCGTTCATGCGTACTCTCTCAGCACCTATTTAGCCACCCCACAAGAAAAAATCCCTCTCTCCCTAGTCCCCATTCAAAAATTACTCCTAACCCAGTCAAAAATGTCCCCTCTCAGAGCACCAATTCTCCCCCCAAAATACCCCCTAAGCAAAAATCCTCCCTAACCCACCACCAATTAATATCTCCTCAAGCAAACCCCCTCTACCAGTATTAATCTTCTCCTCCTTCTTTCCCCCAAGCCAAAAATTCAAAATCTGTCCCCTCACCCCCTCAAACAAACCCCAATACAAATCCTACCTTTTCCATATGGCACTTATAGAAAAGTATGCAATTTTCACTATGTTTTGGGAATGTTATGTTTATGTAATTAACCACCTCCCATCCATCAAACGCTGGAAAACGGCCGTACGGGAGTCTTCTGGATGCGGGTGGGCGTCTTTAAATGTCCTTCGTGCCCGCGCCCACTCGAAAGCGCCTCCTGGCGTGACATGCGCAGGAAACCACCAGAATTTGAAACACCAGCGATGGCTGTTTACATACAAGCTGCCCGGCGTCTGTAAAGACACCCGATTGCTTGTATGCTGCATGTGCGCCCCCCCTTCCTTACCTCTCCTCGCCGTCTCCATCCCCGCGATCCTGGGTGTCTGATCCGGGACTGTCAGTGTGGGTCCATGTGGCTCTGTGCACTGAGAACGGAGGGAGATCAGTACACAATCTCCCTCTGCTCTCCTCCCCGGTCTCTAAATGCAGGAAGTGATGTTTACTACATCACTTCCACATTCCTCTGTCACTCTCCAGTACAGAAACCGGAGAGAAGCTGGTGAAGCAGATCTGTGCTTCATCAGCTTCTCTGGGGGTCCCAAGGTGACATTAGGGGTCCTAGAGAACCCTGATGTCTCCATAAAGGGGACTTGTCACTGTAATGTGATATCACATAGGGGGATTCTTATACCCCTATGTGATAACAATAAAGTTAAGTGTAAAAAAAAAAGTAAACAAAAAAAAAGTACCACCACATAGATGCCTCAAAAATGCGTTTGGTGTGCCAACACGCAAAAACGACAATTGCCCCAAATACTCAGCACTTCTTACATATCAACGTCGGATTGAGAGCAATAATTTTAGGGCCATCAATCACTGTTAAAACTAAACTGATGAGCGGTAAAATCTTTACCAATTTTGGGTGTGGTAGCTTTTGCGCAATTTTAAGGCTTGACATGTTTGGTGTCTGTTTACCCGATGTGACCCATCTTTCATATTTTACCAAAAAATTGGGTAATAATAAATGTTTCCTAACATAAAAAAGGGAAAACAGTTTTTTTGGGGGGGTACTTTTTTCATTATATAGTAAAAAATAAAACCTGCAGTGGTGATTAAATAACACCAAACGAAAGCTCTATCTATCCCCCAAAAATGGTATAAAATTCATTTCAGTAGCATGACTGAATAAACATCAGTCAAAGTACCGCAGCGCTAAATAATGAAAAATGGCCTAGATAGTAAGGGGGTGTAAACACCCCGGTCAGCAAGTGGTTAAGCAAGTGTGAAAATTTGTCACAAAACATAACTTTCCTAAGTAGTAAAATAACTCTTAATTACAATTTTATTAAAAAAAAAAAAACATATTATGAGAAAATATGTAGGATGCCATTGCTAAACTCTCTCTTTGAAAATTATAGTTTGCTTTGCATT
This sequence comes from Nanorana parkeri, assembly GCF_000935625.1. NCBI lineage: Eukaryota > Metazoa > Chordata > Amphibia > Anura > Dicroglossidae > Nanorana > Nanorana parkeri. The sequence continues at coordinate 372,288 of NW_017307630.1, forward strand.
TTGCTAATGCTTTTTGTATTACTGAAAAACTATGGAGATCAGGAATTATGTCTTTTCTTTGGCTTTATTAACTGCATGAATGTTTTAGGTCAGTATGGAAGCTATAGGTAGCCAGGCTGTTAGAATTTTTAGGAGCTCAGCAACTGCAACCTCTATATTTTTATCAGTACAGGTTTCCTTTAATATAATGAATAGTGGTTTTGTACATTCTTTCTTTTTTATGGTCAGGTATAAAAATTACATATTTTAAATGTATTTTTAGTCATAGTTTAATGATCTTATCAAACCTCTTGTCATGGCCTGCTTTAGGGCCCCTTCTCTGCGTTGTGGTGCGTTAATATGCGTTGCATTAAAGTAGCCCATTCATTGTGAATGGGCTGCCAATGCGCAAAAACTGGACCTGGCAAATTTTAATGCAACACATTTCAACACATAATACATGTGTTGCCATGCACTAAAACAGAGGTCCATCATCTCCTACTGTATTTGTGCTATGGGGTACCTCTAGGGAAGATCTAGTGCATTCCAGTTTGAAAAGACCAGTGGGGGCACATGTGCATACTGTGACGTATGACCCTGTACAGAAGCACATTTGTGTGCACATTAGTGTGCATACTGAACAGTGTGCACATGAGCGTAATTGCATGTTTAGCACAGGTAATGGCACCAAATGGCCTACAAAAACTGGAATGTGACATAGACAGATTGCTGAGTGGTCTTCAGCTAGTTCCTGGTAACCTGTAACCACACCTGCAGCTTCCACCTTCCTGTTTATGACTAAGCTTGCCATCTAACCTGTCTTTGGATCTTGTACTTCCATTGTAACCCTGACCTGTATTTTAGATTTTGCTTTCTGTATTCTGATTTTGTACCTCACTGCTCAGCTATTACTGAACACAACCTGTATTCTGGCACCGCCTCTGCCTTATAATTTTGCACCTTGCCGCCCGGCTGTTACTGACCTCGACTTGTATCCTGACACTATCATTGCCTTCTGGTTCGATGCCCAGCTGTTATCAACCTTCAGCCCATGTACTAGCTATGCTCCTGCCTCATGCTCAGTTGCTGCTGTGTTCCTGTATCTGTTTACTACCCGGTGCACTACAGTCAGAGAGAAGAGAAGCCACCTCTTTAGCTCAGTCTCTATCAGGTATATAAAAGTGCCATTTAGACTTTATGCCACCTTAACAAACCACATGGAGTGGTGTGCGTTACTACATATGGCATCCACTGGTGGTGAAATGAAGCATTTTCCCATGCAGTAACAAAATGCATAGGTGTGAAGACAGCTTTAAAAATTGCAAAGCTTTCTGATTTTTTTGTATTGTATTTTGGGTCCTTACCACCTATTTAGGTTATAATGACTTGCATTTGTTGCAAAATCGATGCTCCTTAGTGGCAAAAGCACTAGTGTAGTAAAAAATGAAAACCTTTAGTACAGTTAAATTCTATAAAGCTTCTTAAATTTCTTACAGCAACTATATAGCACAGCGTTTTAGCTCTGCAAATTACAAGTTACCAAACAGAATAAATGACTCTTTGGGGTCTCACATGCAAACAATGTAAATCTCTATGGCATAAATAATTACAACAGTTGCTGCAAATGCACATCATATTTAGTAATTATAAAACAAGGTTGTTTAACCATATACAACATAAAAGATATGATATGATATGATTTTTTCCAGCCAAGAGATGATACCATTACCATCCACACCACGGGGGCAGCGGTTCAGCGCATTTTTCGCATGATTTTTGAAAGAGCGTTTTCAATCATATTTCAGCGCTGAAACGCAATAAAAAACACTCAAAAACACACTGATCAGTGCATTTCCATAGAAATCTATATGGAAACCGCACTGATCAGTGCTGAAAAAGTAGCTCAGGGAGCAGTTTGGGCAGCAGGCGGATTGAAACGCACGATTGCGCATGTTTGCGTGAACGGGCCCCATAAAAAAATTCCTTTTTTACTGTTGGCAGTTCAGCGTGGAGAAATCTGTGTGACCAAACTGCCCTGGTGTGAACGGGGGCCTTATTCACACACTTCCTATGAGCAGTATACTATCCCAAAGAAATATAAACTATAATGAACAAGGAAAAACAGGGAAATCACTAGGACAGGGGTTTTCAGTGCAGGCTGCATCAGCATTATTGTTGCCCTCAAAGGGCCAGTTGTATCTGTAAGACTATATAAATATATCTGCTCTTTATCATATTAAAAAATTGTCTCTGCATTTGATTATTACTGGTTTTAGTAATCACTTAATAACTAATTCTGAAAATAAAAGTTTAGGAAAAATGATGGCAATTATTGTAATAGTGGGGACTCTCAAAAGACTGTGCAGTTTCTAGGGTGGGCTGTCCAGGTTCTATGGTGGGCTATGCAGAGTCTATTGTGGGCTGTGCAGAGTCTCAGGTGGGTTATGTGGGGTCTATGGAAGGCTAGACGGGGTTTATGGTGGGCTGTGTGGACTCTCAGGTGGCTGTGTAGGTTCTATGGTGGGCTGTGCAGACTCTCAGGTTTGCTGTGCAGGGTCTATACTGGGATATGTAGCGTGTATGTTGGGCTGTGCGGGGTGTATACTGGGCTGTGTGGACTCTCAGCTGGGCTGTGTGGACTCTCAGCTGGGCTGTGTGGACTCTCAGGTGGGCTGTATGGGGTCCATGCTGGGCTATGCTGGGTCTTAGGAGGGCTGTGCGGTCTCACCAGGCTTCCCGGTCAGTCTTGGCAGGTGCGGGCAGCGTGGATCAACAGGAAGAAGGAGATTTTCAGCCAGCACTGTAAGGCTGCCTGGACCTTTCTGTGAAACCTGTCACCTGTTTACAATGCCTGCTTGGGTTTAAGAATTTAAAGCTGCAGGAGATGTGCGAGGGCCAAATTAAATGGCCTGAGGGCCTTGTGTTTGACAAATGTGCACTAAGAAGTGTACCAAAAGTATACAAATCTTTATTCATTTATACTCATGACCCTCACCCCCCTCCCCCTTAAAACCTCCTACAATGTTATTTAAAATGTGGCAAAATTGTCTACATACAGCAACATAACACAATCCTGTCCTGCTTACCATCTTAGAGACATATGTATCAACTGCAATAACATCAATATACAGTATCTATTGGTGACATGGCATCTTAAATGAGATATGCATATACATATGTTAGTCTCTCCTTGTCTATCTGTAAATATGGCATACAGGATGAAACTTCGTCCTTCCTAAAAATTTCCAGTGGGATTATATATTGGTCTAACTGACATAGAATATAAGGGGAGAAGGAGGGCTCACTCCTGTTAATCGAGATATTAAGGAATTAACCTTTCAAAGATCAAATACAGAAAAGATTTGTGATCCTGGAATAAGCAATAATAAAACACACCAATTTAAAAGGTATGTACATGTTGTTAGAAGTCTAACAAAAATATTGTAGGAGCTTAAACTGAATAATAGAAACTTGTCTGGAAGGTCACATGATTGGGAAGGTAATATACAAGGGTAGAACCTGTTTGGGAGGGACAGGGTAGGGGGAGTATGTGTGTAGGTGAAAAGCAATCTTAATGTACTCATTCGAGACAACCTCACAAGTGAGAGTTGTGATGGTGCACAGTCTTTGTGGCTAGAACTAGATAAACATAAGACTAGTTTTAAGCTGATTGTGGGTGTATGTTATAAACCCTCAAACGTAAGGCAAATAAAGGAGACTCAATTCCATTCACAAATAGAAATGGCTGGGAAGCAGGGAAACATTGTTATAATGGGAAACTTAATTGATCAGTTTATTGGCCAAATGGAACCATTCACTCAACCAAGGCTGGTCTTTTCCTAAACTTAATGTGGTACAATTTCATGGAACGGATGGTGGAAATCTCAACCATGAAGAATGCAATAATTTGCAAATCTAATAAACCCATATTTTATTCACAATAGATAATAGAAGCCATATCAAATGTTTAAATTTAGAAAATGTACTATTTTAGGGGGAAAAAATAAGGTAATTTTAAAATTAATGGCAGCAACACATCTCCAAAAAGTTGGGGCATGGCCATGTTTACCACGTTGTAGCATCCACTCTTCTTTTAACATCTGGGAACAGAGGACTCTAGTTGCTGGAGTTTTGGGAGAAGAATGATGCCCCATTCTTGCCTGATATAGGATTCTAACCGCTCAAAAGTCATGGGTCTTCTTTGTCGTCTTTTTCGTTTCAAGATGTGCCAAATATTTTCAATGGGTGAAAGGTCTGGACTGTAACCAGGCCAGCTAAAGGAGAACTATGGGGTAAGTGTTTTCCCCAGATTTCTCCTAAGGGTCACAGGAGGACATATACTAGCATCCTCCCGTGACCCAAAGCTCAGTATATCGCGAGCTACAGCTCAGGGTATACAGAGACTGCCGCAGCCGGGACAGATCCCGACATTACTGTCGAGATCCATCCAGCTGTGTGAGTCACAGCTGGCTCTGCCTATCTAGAGGCAGAGCCAGCTGTACCCACCTCCTCCCCCATCCATTCCGCCAGTCAGCGCTGGAGGATCAGAGCGGGGAGGGAAGAATCTCTGCAGGGAGCCGGAGTGAAGGTCACGGCTCTCTGCAGGAAGATGTTTGAGAAGTGAGCCAGCTGTACCTACCTCCTCCCCCATCCATTCCGCCAGTCAGCGCTGGAGGATCAGAGCGGGGAGGGAAGAATCTCTGCAGGGAGCCGGAGTGAAGGTCACGGCTCTCTGCAGGAAGATGTTTGAGAAGTGAGCGAGCGACAGTATGTGTTCGCTTACTTCCCAATCTATTCAGCTGACGTGTGACAGTTTAATTGTCACACATCGGCTCGAACTATGAGGTTGAGTGAAAATCACTCACCTCATCGTTCTCCTTTAAGCACCCGGACTATTCAACTATGAAGCCATTCTGTTGTCATAGACGCAGTATGTGGTTTAATGTTGTCCTGCTGAAATATGCAATGCCTTCCCTAAAAAAGACATTGCCCAGATGTGAGCATAAGCTGCTCTAAAATCTGGATCTATCTTTCAGCATTGATGGTGTCTTTCCAGATGTGCAAGCTTCCCATTCCATATGCATGAATACAAGCCCAAACCAACAGAGATGCATGCTTTTGAACTGGGCACTGATAAAAAGATGGAAGGTCCCTCTCCTCTTTAAGCTTAAGAACGTGGCGCTCATGGTTGCCAAAAGGAATGTGAAATTTCGATTCGTCTGACCACAGGACAGTTTTTCACTTTGCGACATACCATTTTAAATGAGCTTTGGCCCAGAGAAGATGGCGGTATTTCAGGATCGTCTTCAGATAATGCTGCTTCTTTGCATGATAGAGCTTTAACTTGCATTGTTGGATGGTACTGCGAACTGTGTTCACAGACAGTGATTTTTGGAAGTATTCTTGAGCCCATGCAGTGATGTCCATTACAGAACCATGCCTGTTTTTAATTTCAGAGTTGCCTGAGGGTCCAAAGCTCATGGGTATCCAATATTGCATTTTGACGTGTACCTTGCGCACAGAGATTTCTCCGGATTCTCAAAATCTTTTGATGAGATTATGTACTGTAGATGAGAATTTAGTTAAAGTCTTAATGTACTCTTAAGGACTGGGACACACTCACACACGCATACACACACGCAATCTCACTTAGGTTAAACTTGATGGATGTGGTGTCTTTATTCAACCTATAAGTGTTAATCATGAGATTGGACCTGTGTAACTTAAGTATAAGAGACGACTCTAGGTATATCGGTACAGATTGTGGGGGATAGAAATTTAGAGAAACACTTGTAGATTACATTCGTTGTTAAGTCCATGTGGGGTCATGGTATTTAACTTGAAACTCCACATTTTTCCCCCACATCTTTCTGGAGTAATACCCTGTTAAAGTCACCCCTACGTGCTGGTAATTTAAGTGTATAAATTCCTTTAATCTTTATGCCTGTAGTTTTTTGTAAAATGTTGTGCAAGTGGACTTTCTTTGTCATTATTTCTTATATCCCTGAGATGTTCGCCGATTCCTATTTTTAACTCACGCTTGGTCTTTCCAATATATATTTTTTTGCATGGGCACTCTAATTGATAGATGACCCGCGTTGTATTACAGTTTATAAAATGAAGAATGTTGAAACTGGTGGTGCCTGCTGAGTTGACAAATTGTTTAGATTTATGTACAAACGGGCATATATGGCACTTGCCACAGGCATACATGCCTTTGGGTTTTACTGTCTTGGATAGCCAGGTTTCCTGAGTATTGGGAATAAATTCTGAGGAGACCAGTTGGTCTCGTAGGTTCCGTGCCCGCCGTGCTCTCACGAGTGGGTACGGGCCTACAATTTTCCTCAGGATGGGGCACAGCTGAAGGATATGCCAATGTTTGTTTAATGTTTTTTTAAGGGTGGACCAGCCAGTTCCATATTGAGTGATCATACGAACCTTTTGGTAATTTTTATCTTTTTTTAATTTTTCCTTAATATAGTAAAAAAATAAAACCCCCAGTGGTGAATAAATACCACCAAAAGAAAGCTCTATCTGTCCCCAAAAAAGGGTATAAAATTCATTTCAGTACAGCGCTGCATGACGGAATAAATGTCAGTTAAAGTACCGCAGCGCTGAATACTGAAAAATGGCCTGGATGGGAAGGGGGTTTAACACCGCGGATGTCAACTGGTTAAGGAGCTCCTCTCTTGTATGTTTATTAGCTATAGCCAAACTTTTTTTGAGTACTCGATGAGAGTAGCCATATTCCCTGAAGCATTCATACATGGCTTTTGATTCATGTTTGAAATCATTAGGGGAGGTACAGTTCCTCTTGAGACGGAGGAACTGGCCTATGGGTATGCCCTGTTTCAGGGATGACGGGTGATGGCTACTCGCATGGAGAACTGTGTTGGCTGCTGTGGGTTTCCTATAGGTGTTAGTTATTAATTTGTCACCATCTATTCGAATCTTCAGATCAAGAAACGAGATTTCGTGGGTACTTATTGTATAAGTTAAATGGATATATTTCATTTAATTGTGTATGACAGCACTAACATTTACTTCACCGTAGCACCCAAGGGGTTAAGGGCAACACAGGAGTTGAGCAAATAAAAACTCTGTGTAACCGCCCCCTACCTAGATCTGACGAAGCCCTGAGAAAGAAGGCGGAGCGAAACGTCGTGGACGTTAAGCTGACTAACCACCTGCGTGTCAGGTACTAGACTTCCCTGTTCATGATACCATTCAGCGGAACTATACTTCCAATGAACTCAAAACCTTTGGGACAACTCTGCATCTCTTTGCATACAAAGGAAGTCTTCCAAGAGTTTAAATCCTTCAAACGAAGAAATTTGAACTTTACATAAAGGGTTACCTGAAGCAACAGGCAGTGATTTAACCCACACCCTTTGAGACAATCGTCCGGAAACAAATTCAGCACCCGTGAGTACAACCGTTCGAGAGTTTACACACTGTTTGGTCGAATTTTTCCTCCATGTGTGACAAATACTCCGGGTGAAATTAATTATTCAATTGAATTTACCAGGACTCTGTCTGTGCATTCAAACTAAGCAATTTATTTATCTCAGGGTCTGCCTCTCTCAGTCCGTGAGCAGTGGCTACAATAGTAACCGATCAATGGTTACACCACTCCTCTCAGGGACAACAATCCTTTTTCAAACTTCTTTGGAATGACTAAAATACCATAAAGGAGCATCCAAGGTTAAACAGTCATATTATATCTCATTTTTGAATCACATATTGTTTTTGAATTTTCTAACGCTGTTTCCTCAATGAATTTGAGTTTAACCGGTATCATTCATAAATGCTGATCAGCCCGTCCTAGAGTGCATGTTTTCTGGTATGTAAGCGTGGGGTGTTGCAACAACCGTTTTTAGAGAGAGATAAGTGGTGGCTAATTGGTGTGTAGAAAACAACTAAGATTTTTAATTAATACATTTATACTATTTTGTACAACATTTTGACTCTCCGACCCTCATTATTACTGTACTTCGATTTGATCCCTATCCGATCACTTCATAATCTTCTTTCTATTTACTACAGGCTATTTACAAAAGTGCCTAGCTAGAAGTTGTTGTTTTTTGGCAGACCCTGCTAGTGGATGTTTAGGTTAAGTTTTAAATTAATAACATTTGTATATGTTTATTACACTGCTTGATCATTTCTTTTATACCTGTTTACCTTATACCTGTTCTTTCTTCTGCATTGTTAATTAGCCAAATAACACCCAGTCTAGTCCTGTACATTAGAAAAAAATAGCTTGCAGACAGTGTATATAAATGTTTGTCCAGATCATTTGTAACATCATTTAAAAGCTGATTACAAAGTTACTATGTTAGGTTTACAGAATTAAGCAGAGGTTGTTTATAGTATATATTTTATAGTAACCATAAAAAAGAGAGAGAGCATAAGCAACTGCATTGCTTCTCTCATGGGTCTGTGACAGCCTTGGGTTTTGTTGTTGCATCTCTATTTCTCATTCTCCCTCAGCTCCCCTTGTTTGTTCCCCATGTTTCTTACCGTTATTTAAAGAACTCCAGGAAATGTTTTAATTAACCCTTGCAGTGGGGCTGCCCTCGCACTGCAAGGGTTAACTGCTCGTTTGCGTCTAGGTTAAAAACAAACAAAGTTATACTCACCCAAAGCTCTGAGCCGGGTTCTTCTTAGACGGGTCTTTACAATGTCTTTCCCCTCCTCTGCACCGGTCTAAGGTCCTATATATCATCAAAGTCTATACCCTGTGCATAGATGTGAGGAGAAACATTCCAATTTGCTGTGAAGGAGGGGACAGGCCGAAGGGAGTAACGGGAATCAAAACTGGAGCAGACAAAATCTGGAGCAGCTGTGCATGGCAACCAATCAGCTTCTCTCTTATATTTAAGGTACTTGAATGCATTTTCAAATTTAACTCCTGAAATTAGCGTTACTTTAAGAAAGCTTCTCCTTGGAGTGCCTCAGCTATGAAATGTATGTTGTGTCAGAAGGCTGAATGGGCCAAGGCTGACATTGGGAATGAATGGATGCAACGCTGACTTAAGCTGTCTTCCTTTGTCAACCCAGCTAACTATGGGCCACATCCTCTGACCCCTTAGTGCATTTAGACTGCTCTCCAGTGTCTCAGGATCAAGCATCTGTTCCTCTGCTGCATCTAGATCATATTGCTCAGCTTCTAATAACCCTTCCTTTGGAACTTGCCAGCTGCTAACACTCGCATCTAGCCCCAGTCTCACCACCCACTGTTTCAGTGGAGTTCCACCATCCCTGCAGTTCTTCACCATCCACAGCTTCAGCGTCAGTGAGGAATCAGAATCATAGAATCGATGGGCCCTGGTGGGTGATGCAGCTTTTAGGGGGCCTGGAAGAGATGCAACCTACAGTTTGTTTATGAAGGAGCATGGATGCTGCCTTAAAGGAGACCTTTGTTGTTCCAGTCTCCTTTGCATCAGAGAGCTGCAACTGGTAATAGAAGGACAACGGAATAACCCCTTGATGTGGAGTCCAGTTAGTAGGCCATTCAATTAACGGCTTCAAGCCTTCATCTGTATTTATGCTAGAATTTTAGGGGAGAAGTATCTAGACAACTGTAGGGGGTTGTTTTTCCATAGCAGGCGGGTAAGGAGCTTCTTTGGAAAAGTGCAAACTCCTGTCAACCTACAAAGAATGCAGCAATGGCTGCAAATCTACCCAAACAGACAATAGTTTAATACTTAATAGTTTTGGAGGAGGTTTTCCATTACCTTCTTTTGATTTGGTAGGGTATGGGTATGTAATATCCATTCTAATTTAAAATCTGTTTAAGTTTTAGTACACAGTCACAGAAAACAATTCTCAAGAAGTTTCTGCGAGAAGGGTAGCTGGCCCTTTTCTTGTCCCTCCCCTTTTTTTTTTTGGTTAATATAATTTTTATTTCCATACACATAAATATATAGCACATATACAACTTCAAGGTATAAACATACAGCAAATAATTTTCATTATAAAGTAGCTCAAAAATAATCTCTCCTTATTTAGGATAAGAACCTCTGCATACTTTACATTCTCACAAATGCAATTGTTCCCATCTTTCTCCCACCTCAAAAATGATCCATTTCAACTCACATTCTCACTATTCCCAGTTAATCCCATTCACTCCTCAACCAAAAGAACGGGGCAATTGGGTATTAGATAGGTCAATGAGGCCCCTTTCTTATTTAAACTACCTCTAATGTAACTCATTTTGTAATTCTTTATGCACCCTTCTATACCTTGAAGTAAGTGTGAATTCCTATTATTATATTTCCCCGTAATTCCCTCCCCATAATTCCCTCCCCCACCCCCACGGACATTCTATTTCTAATTTATATTCCTATTTCTAGATTACTCCCCTAAAATACATTCACTTAACATAGTGTAATGTGATGTGTGTCTACCCCACAAAAAATAAACCGTCCTGCCCACATAACATTACTTAATATAATCACACCCTCTGTGATACTACCAATTTGATATAACCTTTATACATTACTCATTTATTCCTTCATTATATCTCCACCTACAATTTCTATTTACTAAAACCGGTGACAATTACCCCCTAAACCAATGTACTCTTATAAATTTGTGTATTTAATCACCCTCATTCTCCACATCCCTATACCCACTGTCCTCGTTCTTCTCTTTCCTTCCATACCAACAGGTCAAATGCATATTAAATCTACTGTAAACAGTTAGTCCGAGTATTATGTATTACTATTATCCTCTCTGGGTTTTAACCAATCGCTTATTAGCATACGAAATACGAAATAATGGATATTATGAAACTGAACGAAACGGAACACATTTTTTGACGGCGCACAAGTCTACCATGTATCTAATTTCTTCCAACGTTGACTCCCAAACCTCTAATGAAGGTGGGATCAGGGGTGGACTGACCATTCGGAAAAATTTAAGAACACTGACTTTGACACTGTCCGGCCCCTCCCACTGACCTCCCACACTCACAGCCCAGAAGCATGGACAGCCAGTTCCCCGGCAATTCATCTTAGTGAATTGGCCCACAAGGGGGAGCACAAGGGGGCCCCATAATCTTGTATTGCCCGGGGGCCCCATGTGTTGTCAGTCCGCCCCTGTTTGGGATCATTGATTTCCAGCCCTATGATATGCTGACTCGTGCTGCGGACAGTACAAATCTTAAGATGTCTGTCTTTATTTTTTTAATAGGGCCGGGAATCAATGATAGCATTGCGATTGTGGGATCATTCTCCAGGTTAAGATTCCCTATGGAGCGATATACTTCAAAAATTGACTCCCAAAAAGCCTGTATTTTAGGACAACTCCACCAGTTCCCTCCTCAATACCACATCTCCAACAGCTGTCTGACTCTCCAGGGTTTATGTGTTTAATTCCTTCTGGACATCTATACCATCTAGACAGTATTTTGAAGTTTTTTTCTTGGTAAAATGTGGATTTGAGAGAACTATGTGTCAAAGTAAGTATTCTTCCCCATTCTTCCTCTGAGAACTCCCTCCTCAGCTCCTGTTCCCATCTCTTCATATAATTTGTATGACCTTTGGCTTCTAGCGCTCTCAACCGACCATAAACCTGTGATAGTGCATGTTCGATTTTAGTATCTCTCAAGCATAATTTCTCAAACAAAGTGAATGGTCTGTTCAGAGGTTTCCTTTCCCTAAGTTGTCTCATATAGTCCACTAACTGCATTGCCTCCATCCAATGCTTTCCATTATTTTGTCTCTCCGGTCTAAACTCTGGTTTTATTTCCTCTTTACATTTCTGTAAAATCTGCCATAACTGTGTGTGGGGAAAATTCTCGATTTTCAGAAAGGCAGCCGTCTGCATACATGGTGGAAAATGTGGGTTCCAAGCTAGAGTTGTCATGGGGCCTGGGATAGATGATAGGTTGTACTTATATATAGATCTATCCCAAATTCTAAGCACAGGTTTAACCAAATACAGCAAAGAGGACAATGAGGCCTGTCCTCTGCTGCCAACCATGGGATATATTTCAAGGGTACCGTGGCCATACTTGTCTCTAGGTTTACTCCCCCTTGTCTTGACCGCTATGTATCCAGTCCAAGATTCTTGTTAATAATGCTGCCTTATGGTATAGGTCTAGGTCTGGTATTCCCAGGCCTCCCCTTTGTTTCGATCTCATTAACACTTTAACACTGATTCGGGGGGTTTTATTGGCCCATATAAATTTTATTACTGCCGTCTTAAGTCTTAGAAAAAATGGTCTTGGCAACAGGATAGGTACAGTCTGGAACCTATATAATATTTTAAGTAAAATATCCCTTTTAAGTACATTAGCTTTCACTATCCATGACATACTCATACTGTTCCATATTTGGACCTGGGTGAAAATCTTATCTGACCAATCTCTAAAATTGATGGCATAAAGTGTGTTAAGATCTTTAGGGATGTTTATACCCAGGTATGGAATGTAATTAGGCTTCCATCTAAATGTATAGCTTTCCTTAATGGCCGTTTGTAACCCTTCTGGAAGGGATATATTCAAAAGTTCCGATTTTGATATATTAATATGAAAATTACTCAAATCCCCATATATCGATGATTCCTTAAGAATATTAGGGAGTGAAACCTGTGGAGAAGTAATAAATAGGAGCAAATCGTCGGCATATAATGCCAGTTTATGTTGTTGTGTATTAACGGATATGCCCTTGATCGAGGAATTTTGTCTAATAGTGGCTGCTAGTTGTTCCATCACTATAACGTAAAGTAAAGGTGATAGTGAGCATCCCTGGTGGGTGCCGTTGTATATAGGGAAGGAATTAGAAACCTCACCATTAACCCTTACCTTTGCAGATGGTTGTACATATAGGGCCATAACTTTGATACAAATTGCTCTCCTAATCCCGCCTGTACTAGAAAGAGCCAATTCACTCTGTCAAAAGCTTTCTCTGCATCTATAGACAATAGGCACAATGCCTGGTTCTCCTTCTGTACTAGTCCTATCAGGTTAATAACCCTTGTTGTACTATCTCTGGCCTCTCTCCCCTGGACAAAGCCAGTTTGGTCTGTATGAATAATTTTAGGCATAACTTTTTTTAACCTAGAGGCCAGCATTTTTGCGTATAATTTAAGATTGATGTTTATTAGGGAAATAGGGCAGTAATGTCCGCATTCTGATAAATCTTTCACTGGTTTAGGTAAGAGCGATATATGGGCCTCTGATGTCTGCGTGGGAAAAGGGAATACCTCTGTGACTGAATTACAAACATTGGTGAAGAAGGGTCTTAGTTGTTCCTCAAACTGTTTGTAATATCTGGCTGTAAAACCATCGGGTCCTGGGGCTTTACTGGTCTGGAGGGAGGAGATTGCCTCTCTAATTTATTTTTCTGTGAATGTTAGGTTCAACTTCCCTCCGTCCTCCTTACTTAATGCCGGAATGTTGGCCTCTTTTATATATCTCCTGATTTTAGTTATATATCTATCTGGAGACATATCTGCGTATATCTACCTCGTATTGAGTAGAGGGACACATAATATTTTCTAAAGGTTGCTATTATCGAGGACGTGGAGTGCTGAATATTCCCATTCACATCCTTCATTCGTGTTGTATTTGTTTTATAAGATCTTGGGTGGATTGTCCTGGCTAACAGCTTTCCACATTTGTCCCCTTCTTTATAATAATATTTTTTATTGTTATCTCTGGCAATTTGTGTTTGTTGGTCCAGAACACTGCGAATGTCTCTTCTCACCTCATGCAATTGGGTGGAGTACTCTATATTAGTAACATTCGCCTTATTCAGGTCCTCCCACAATCATCTAATTCTGTGTCTATTACTTCAATTGCTAAATTTTTATGGATTCCTATCGAGACCCCCTTAGCTTTAATTTCTGGGTTTGTGCTATGATACCATTTAGTGTAGTATTTATTCCTTATCTCTGTATGTGCCCCCTTCTTAAAATGTGTTTCTTGGATACACAAGATATCCATCCTTTTTTTATGTGAGTTATACAAAATTTGTGAACGTTTTTCCGGTGTATTAAAACCTCTAACATTGTAAGTTGCTATTGCTATACTATCTATACCCATGTTGTGTATCTTTCAGAGAGAGATATGCATAAAACCTGTTCAGAAACATACTCTGTACCACAAAACAATTTCCACCAACCATTCCATCCTTTCATCCCTTTTTTAAACCATGTATATCTTTCACTCCCTTTTGTTCTCAATACATTTATACAATTGTTATGTTCTTGTATACAGGATGGAACCTTTTCCTCACCCATCCTACATAAACCAACCAAGAACAAGCCCAAAGTAGAAAAAGGAATTGGGCTATAAGGGCATTGTGGGAGCCGTATGCCCGTCTGCCTAATACACACCCCGCAAGCCCCACTCACTATATCTTAATTTTATGGAGCCCAAGCCCTTTTTTTTATAATCTATATTTCCCAACCTGGCTGTACTTTATACTTATGGGTCTCTCCTTCACCCCGCCCCGCCCCCCCGGGGGTGCCCACCAACCACAGGGGGGAGTATGGAGACCGCCCGTCAGCAGGGGGGAAAGAGAGGCCATTTGTCTAACCAAGGGACCAATGAGAAACCCATATGACCCCATAAGAAGTGAGAAAACAACAACAAACAAAAAAAATCATATAAATTCACATTTCTCCCTCTGTTAATGTAATTGGGGTTCTAATGTTTAACTACTGTCCACCCCTGGCTTTGTATGTCTTCAATTAAGTTTCGCTCTACTGGCCAATCAGGTAAGTATACTGGGGGTACTGGGGGTATATCCAGAGCATCCAGAAAACCTGGGAGATCTTCAAGTGTCCTGAATTTAATTGTTTTTCCGCCTTTGTGTGCAGTTAACTGGAAAGGGAACCCCCATCTGTATCTTATATCTCTTTTTTGTAAAATTTCCAGTAATGGCTTCAAGGCCCTTCTGAGCATCAGTGCCTGTTTTGTTAGGTCCGGAAAAATAGTCACTGTGTGTCCTTCATACATTATTGATTTCTTGGTCCTCATAGCTGAGAATATTGCTTCTCTTTCTGAGAAGTAATGAAGTTTGTTGACTCTTCTTTAATGTATCCTGGTACTCTATACACTGTGTACATAGTTAGTTCTGCTTCTGGGGCTCTGTCAAGTATACCATTTAGTATAGCCGTGGTTGTAGAAAAAAGAGCTAGCATGTCTGTTGTCTCTGGTATACCTTGTACCCTTATATTCTTGCGTCTGCTCCTATTATCTATATCATCCATTTTATATAGCATGTCCTGAATCAGAGCTGACTGCTTGTTGCTAACTTTCTGTTGAGTGTCCATTCTTGAGGATTCTATCTCCGTTTTTTCCTCTAGGTCTCTTACTCTGGCACCCATGTCTGCTATGTCGGTTTTTAAAACTCGCAGCTCCTCTCTGTATGTTGTTTCCAGTCTGGCAATATACCGCTCCATATCTTCTTTATTAGGGAGCGATCGCAAGTAAGCTCCCATTCCTTGCAGCTCTGTCCCCTCTATCTGACCACGGGTCTTGGGGCTGACTGTACCCTGTATCATGTCTCTTCACTCCCTCTTGGGGGTGACCTCTACATGCATGCGGGAGCGTGTTGAGTGGTCTGGTATGGTTTTGTCCTGGGCTTTCCTGCCACTACGATCCTGATCATTCCCATTTATAGGGGAGATGGGCGCCGACATCCTAGTATCCCCTCCCTGTGATAAGCATGTGCGGGTACCTGTAAAATATGATCCGATCTTGGATGATGAGTTCCGTCTCATTGATGCTTCAGGCAGTGGCTGCTGCTGCAGTGGCTGCTTTTCTTTTTTCTTTTCCCCCCATCCGTGGGGATCTTGGAGTCCTTGGATCCGTAGGGGTCTTGGAGTCCAGTAAAGAGCCTTGTGTCTATTGAAGCAGCCCTGTCAAATTCGTGGGCCAGAGGGTGCTGAAGGATGTTAGCTCAGCGTAATTGTCCAGTTGTAGCTTAATTAAAAACTTGGATTGTATACTTTGTATACTATAATGTATGCTGAAATAGCCTGGATAGTGGCTTGGAGATAGGGGGAACAGGTCTCCGGGTTCCTCGGTTCCTCCGCTATGCGACCGCTGCTCGGCGGTATCCCATCTACTCGATGGCCCTGCAGGGGAACAGAGAGGCCGTCACCAGGGGCATCGCTGGATCGCGGGGGTAGCATGGGCGGCTCGGGCTTCCGAAGCTATCCGTAGCTTAGTGAGGCTTGCGGGCTGGTGGCGCTCGAGACCTACGTCATTGGCGCGCCTCTCTCCCGACTTCCTCCTCTCACAACTATGCCTGTCCCTCCCCTTTTGAGAATTTTTGAATTTCCTCCTTTGGTCTTGTGTCAAAATAGCACCTAATTCCCTTTGAGTTACTCACCACCTCTCCTTTCCCAAAGGATCATCCATACATTATTCAATTGATTATGATATTTCTTCAGTATCTTATTCCTATTTTAAAGAGGCTACTAACAAAATTAGATCTTTAGGGAAGTGAGCTCTGTTAGCCAAAGCAGACATTAATTCCACTTTTTTTTTTTACGACCCATTCATCTGCAGACAGATTTTTTCAGGGCAAAATTAATTTTGTTTGATTCCTTCTCATGGGCCGTTCCCTCTCCTCTTTTGAGTTTGCTGTTTTTTTGTCTTTTTTTGAGTGAGTTTTAAAATGTAAGTCAAAATCAGAAAAGGTTATTCATTATTCAAACAATTTTATATTAATGGGTCTAGCAGGTTTTGATGTTTTAGCCCTATCAAAACTTTGTACTAACTGTGACTATTTTGGGGTCTTTTAGCCCCTAAAAATCTGTATTGCCCACTACCTGTCTGGCGTTTTTAGGCAATACTATTGACACCGTATATGAGGAGTTTAGATTACTAGCTGATAAGGATCATTATCAATTTAGTGAGGTATTTGGTGTTTTATCTTGTTTTTTACATGGGCTAATTTTGATTGCTGGCCCCAGAAGAATAATGTTATGCCCTCCTCACCTTTGGAAGTTAGTTTAGATGTAGAGCTGTTTAATATTAAACACTCTGTTGACCCATTTACACGTGCTGATTATTCAGTCACATGGCATAATTGGTGTTCACCTATCTGCATTTTCTCATAGCAATCAATTGTTTTCGAAGAGTTTCATTTGATTTTTTTATCAATCCGCTTATGCTACAGGGCCTTTCCTTTTCATATAATAATAAGTGTTTAGGTGGTGTTTTATTTTTTTAAGTTTTTTTTACAAGGTTTTTATTAAAGCTTTTAAAAAGGCATCTTAATAGGCATATGATTGAAGGCCTACTACTTGTGCATTATAAGAACAATTGTATTTTCCCACTGACTTGGTTTACATTTCCACCTAGGAAGCAAGGCTTTTATAAGTTCTGTTTGTTGTAGCTCCTTTTGGAACCCTTCCCCTTTCCCTGTGGGCCTCGCCTTATAAATACGGTGGCTCTTGTTTGTTATTTTTGATATTTTGCTAGTAGGAAATATGCTTAGTCTATTTATTAGTAAAAGTAGGAGGATCAATTTGGTAAGGGCAGATGGATTGCGTTATAAGCTTAACAGGGTTATCCTATTTCTCGGTTTCCATTGATAATTGTTTCCTTGCCATTAGACCTGTAGTAGCATCTAACTATCTAGTGTGTCTTGATGGATTTCCCCTAACGAGATTCCAATTTATCTGCATTTTAAATAGGTGTATTTTTTTCATGGGTTTTCAAATGATAGATTTCTTCTCAGTCTTTTTGACTATGAGCAGTGACTATAGCTGCTAGCCATGGACTTCATGATGTTTTTTTGGAGGATTGGTGGCTGAAGGTCTGACTGTTTAGGTCTTATATTCATCCTAACCTTTACATTTAATGATACTTAATTAAGGTGTCTAGTGTGTAGTTTGGATAATTACACATTCTGTTGCCTATTGGGCTCAGAAATGAGCTTGAGGGTGGGGCTGTAGAGAAAACTGAAGATTGTCACCTAATAAGTTCAACTTTTCCTGGTTTGGAGGGCAAGGCATGAGACTTTTCACCTGATGTAAATTCAACATTGACCACATCGTCCACGTCCAGTGATATATGTTCAAATCAAATACGAATGAGCATTGTCCAGTGATGTAGTCAAAATTCTGTCATTTAGTGGTGATATCACCATCTTTGCTAAATGTTCTTCACTCTTTACATTTTCTTTCCATGACTGTCACGTACCTGGCGGAGGCCAACTGATGTGAGGGTTTCCCTTACATCTCCTGTCCAGTGCCTCCTGGAGTTGGAAAAGGGTATTCAGGAGCAGCACAGGTGACTGTAGCAGGTCCAGAAGCAATGGGTGTCAGTGGACAGTCTGGAAGCTAGTGGCTGCCAAAAGCCAGGATCAGCAGCAGCCAGGCAGCAGAGGTACCAGGACATCAGGCAAACAGTATTTCTATGTCATAATCCACATCAGATCTCTGGACATGGCCACATGCTTGCTTGATCTTTCTGTCGGCCATGTGGATGTGCAGAACTTCAGGCATGGCCACATGCTTGACCTTCCTGCACAAGCATGGCACTTCTGGCATACCCGCGTGTTTGATCTTCCCGATGACACATTCCTGTTGCATCGGTTGCAACATCTGTGGAGTCTAGTGACAGGGAAGAAAAGTCTCACAAGTTGTTTAAAAGTCTAAGGATATGCCGTGCCAAGTAGGGAAGAGGGTCATGGGCTACACTAAGACTTGAACCTCTGAAGAAAACTCCTACACCCACACCCTCTGTCTTGAGCAGCAACACTTCCAAAGCATGTTTTTCCGTTGCAGGTGCTGGAGTTGATAAAAAAAGTCACTAAATCACCCCCATACCCATTGTCCTAATGCCAGGTTGGTAAAACTGCTGGCTTTGGAGCTGCTTCCTTTCCAGCTTGTGCTACATCATGGTAGCAGATACCAAGCCAGAACTATTTTGTCTAGAAGGCCATCCAGGCCCGGCGCTAGCGCATGGCAAGTAAGGCGGCGCCTTACGGCGCTGCAGGGTGAGGGCGGAGTTTTTACAGGGGGTGGGGGTCGGGATCGGGGGGGGGCGCAAAATTGCGCCTTGCCCACCTTGACTACAACCCTGAGGCCATCCCTGCCCTCCACCACCATGTGAAATGCAATGAGGCAGCAGGAGACTGAGGAGGAATACAAAGATTGGGGTTGTGGTGCTGGCAGTGAGGAGAATGAAATGGGGCAAGTTTCAAGGTGGACATTTCATACCACTCAAACCCCAGGAGTTGTACATGGGTGGAGTCCTCTGCTGCAGGCAATTCGTGCCAAATGAGATCTTTTTTGCTCAAATGCATGTGACCCCTTGTTTCAAGATATCAAATCGAAGGACCACTATTGGGTGGCTACCTTATAAAACCCGTCATACAGGGGTAATATGACCAGTCTACTGCTTCTATCCCAGAGGGAACCCAAAATGCGACACTTTGAAGAGGTGCTGCATAAGAACTTCTTTGCTGCATTTTCTGATGGTGGCAGGATTTTGAGAATTTTAAGAGTTTTCTCATACATACATATAACAAATAACATACAATATGACAGGTTCTCTTCATAAATACTTATACAGATAGATACATATAATTCTTATTTCCCACCATTTTCTCACCTGAAATCATTACCTTCTCATCAAATCTTTGACACTTTACTACTGGGGCAATACAGGGAATTAAACTAATGGAAAAAAGAAAAAGAGAGAGAAAAAAAATGAAGGGAAGGGGGATTTACACCATTTTTTCCTTTATTTAATTCCATGTCGCCCTTCTCCTTCTAATATTCTTACCTCAACCCCCTCCCCTCACTACCTCTTGTGTAACCCCTGCTAATGCTCTATTAACGATTCTATATAATTTATGTGTTTTGTATTTATTTGTTTATTTAACCAGTTGACATCCGGGGTGTTAAACCCCCTTCCCATCCAGGCCATCTTTCAGTATTCAGCGCTGCGGTACTTTGACTGACATTTATTCAGTCGTGCAACGCTGTACTGAAATTAACTTTATACCCTTTTTTGGGGACAGATAGAGCTTTATTTTGGTGGTATTTAATCACCACTGTGGTTTTTATTTTTTAATATATTAAAGGAGAACTAT
>NW_017307630.1:392391-456598 GCF_000935625.1 Nanorana parkeri
TTTTTTACACTTATTGTTATTGCTATTACATAGGGGATACAATCCCCCTATATAATAGCACAGGTACACTGACAGGTCCTCTTTATGGAGACATTATGGGTGTCTAGGACCCCTTATGTCATCTGGTGACCCCAAAAGAAGCTGATGAAGCACAGATCTGCTTCATCAGCTTCTTCTCTCTGGCAGTAGGAGCCAGATGACTGACAGGTGAATGCGGAAGTGATGTAACACACATCACTTCTGCATTCACACTACAGAGAGAGATCAGCAAGGATCTCCCTCGCTCTTCCTCCAGATGCCCTCCCGAGCCGGTCCCGGGCCGCAGATGGGCCATTGTATGTGAAACAGCCGTTAATGGCTGTAGAAACGAGCGGGTCTTTCCTGCCCGTGCGTGCGTGCAGGAAAAAAATGCCGTCTCGAGACGGCAACCCGCTGATGCGAGTCTGCCGTCCTTTCGGGTTTTTCTTAACGGGCAGACGGCAAGAGGTTAGTCATAATATACCTGTCAATTTTATTTCTTCTCCACTATAAATTGGGAGATTTTATGCATTCTTGTCTGTTATTATTTACCAAAAATTAAATGACCTTAATTTAAATGTATCTTGTCTATCAGTGATTCTGCTTAACTTATGCAGGATGTCTCCCCTTTTCTTAGTGCTCTCCCCAAAATCTAACCTATCTCTCCCTCCCTTCCCCTCCCATCTCAAAAAAACCAAACTAAACCAACTCTCTCCTGTCTACACCCCACCCAGCAATAACTCTATATCTACTCTCCATTTCACTCAATCTCCATAGTGCACCGTTCCTCCACTTCCCATGAGGAAACTAATTAACAGATAAAAAAAAGAAAGCCAAACCAGCAACATGAAAACAAACGAACAGACAAGCTCTGGTTATTGTGTAGTTTAATTTCAGTATAATTTACCTAATGTAATACCTCTTTACTTATCTATTCACCATTAAGAGACCAAAGGTCCTCCCAGCAGTTGCATTACCTTTACTACCGTCTTCTAAAATGTATTCCCGCTCATTATTAATCCACTTTAATCTTTATATATTGCAATTCAAGGAACATGATTGAATCTATTCTCATTAACCACTCAGATATAGGGGGTATTTGAGCTGTACCCCAGTTTCTCGGGATCAATGACTTTGCCGCATTTAACATATAAGGGACAAAAGATTTTCTGTATGTGCTAGTCGGTTCTTTTGTAAGATTGAATAAACATATCCAGGGATCTATGGGTAGCTGCTAGCTCCTAAACCACATGTATGTCCTAAACCACATGATTGCTGACTACATCAGGTCCAGGGTTGATGTAGACACCCTCAGATGTAATGACCCTATGGATTATTGGGTGTCCAGGCTTGGCCACTAGCCGGAAATTGCACAATATGCACCACAGCTTTTGGCTTGTTGAAGTTCTTTTCACTACAACTCCTCCCATAAAATCTAATAGAAGGTTCTTGGCCTGTGTGGCTGCAGAGTAGGAAATTCCCAGCTCAATTTGTTAAGTTTGTTTGCAATTTTTATTTTAAGATTTATGTATAATTATGTATATATTTTTATTTTTTCTTTATTATTTGGCTAAGCTCTTCCATATAACCTAAGGGAAAGGTAATGGCCTGGGTGGCTCCAGAGTGTGAGAGATTTATCTGGTTCACTTGATTTTTTTTGATGAAATAGCTTGTGAAGGCATTAAGTACTGATGGTGAATGTTTTCAACATATAGTTTCTGCTTTTCCTGATTTGACTTTCGAGAAGATCAAGCAAAGCAGGTGTGTTTGATGGACCTCAAATTAGTGCCCTTGTATGTGATGAGGAATTTGTCAGTAAAATGAATGACAAGGGAAAGGCATGGCTGTCTTTTTGGCAGTTATACAAAACTTTCTTGGTAACAAAAAGGCAGATATCTATGAGGTTCTTGTTACTATAATTCTGTTGGCTTTTCGCGATCTTGCGTGCAACATGAGTGTCAAGCTCCATTTCCTGAATAGTCATCTTGGTCAATTCCCTGAGAACCTTGGGGCTGTTAGTGATGAACAGAGAGAGCGCTTCCATTAAGACCTCATGACAATAGAACATCGCTATCAAGTGAGATGGAACAAAAATATGATGGTACACTACTGCTGGAGCATCAAACGAGATTGCCCTGAGAAAGTCCAAAAATTTCACAGCTACAAGAGCAAATTCTTACCTGAATAGGAAATTTTTGAACTTTGCATCCCATCCTTACCAGTTGCTCTGAATCACCTATCATCTTTTATGTTGGAATATATGTTAATTTAAAGTAAAAAGCATTAGTGAATACACATATTTGACCATAAGGGATACATGTTTCAGATTGTAAAGTAATGCATTGTGGGGTTAAAAATAGGCAAGCAGAATACACATTAGTGGGTACTCCACTAGGGAAGTCAGAAATGGAAAAAGATTTGGGGTCAGAGTCGACTACAGTTAGAGCGGTTACATTTTGTAACTCTCTTCCACAAGCAGTAATATCAGCAGAGAGTATTGAATCATTCAAAAATCATTCTCCAGGGTTGCCCCTGGAAAAGCACCCTCCCAATTCTGAGGGCATGTGGCCAGGTTTTGAAGGGGAGGGGAGAGGTTAGTGTAGGTCTTATAGGAACTGGCAGGTCAGTTAAAGCTCCCTCGCCCATCCGGTATTGTTTGGGAGGGGGAACCGCATGCTTTATTTTTTTCTTTTTAAATGTCATTTTTTTCTTTTTAAATGTCATTTTTTTCTTTTTAAATGTCATTTTTGCTGCAGCAGATTCTATACATTGTACAGATGTGCCACTTTACAGGCAGTTTAAGGGGACCCCCCAGGCACAATATTTAAAGGAAATTTTAATTTTTATTGTTTCACTTTAAGTAATGTTAAAATCACTGCTCCTTTAAAAACTCTATTTAAAAAAAAAATAAAAAAATCATTCATACATGTCCCCCAGGGCAGTACACGGATCCCCATACACTTTTTATGACAAATATCTTGCATATAAGCCTTCAAAAATTGTTTTTCAAAGTTCTAGCCCCATAGACTGGTATTGAGTTTGAGTCTGAATTCAAACTTTTTCATTGTTCTAAAGTTCGAAATCGAACTGATCATGGGGGTGTTCGGCCCATCACTACATATAACAAACATGAAGGGTTCTCAGATTTTACTTCAAAGGTAGAAAATCAGTTTAAGTTTATCCCTCTTATTTTTTCCCATAGGATGTACCAAATTCTCTAGAACTGTAATCCTGTGTTTTGTCCGTGATATCTGTTCTGTTGGAGAATCTGCAGATCTTTAAGAAAGCAATTCTGGCAGCATCAATATGCAATGTTAGAGAAGATGTACAGTCCTTTTTTTTATATCTGAGAGATTATCCGAGGTATGGTTCAACTTTCCCCTGGCAACCCCTGATGTCTTGAAAGGATATACCAGTGTAAAAAGATATGACATTACCCCATCCTCAGTGATATAGAGGAGTCAGCAGCATCAGGAAAGATTATTACTATAGGGGTAGGCTGCAGACTGAAAATGTGAAAAGCAAAAAATATGGTAAGCGCACTACTTAGAAAATGAGTCAAATAAATGAAATGTGATTGATTAAATTTGATTGATGGAATTGGGTGTGCTGGCTCCTTAAACAGGGAGAGGAACCCTGGTTAGATAATGAACAAAAAACAAGGAAAGAAGCGCTACTACCCTGCATGTAGGGGATAAGGAATAAGGATTAGGGATGAGCCGAACACCCCTGTGTTCGATTCTAACTCGAACTTTCGAACATGGAAAAAGTTCTAATTCGAACTTAGAACTCAATGCAAGTCTATGGGGGTAGAACTCAGAAAATTAAATGTCCCCATTTTGAAGCCTTATATGCAATTAATTGGCCATAAGAAGTGTATGGGGATCCGGGTACTGCCCTGGGGACAACACACTACATAGGGCCGCGGTGTCAGCAGCCTTATATAGTGTGCTGCAGGGACTTAGCTGTGAGACATGATTGGGCAGAGTCATCGTGACTTTGCCCAATCATGGCTCTATATTTGTACTGAGCCCTGATTGGCACAGTCTTGCACCTGACCTGCGGTCAGGTGCAAGACTGTAGCCAATTACCGTTTCGGACGGCGCAGTGCATTGTGGGATGTCCCGCGGTCGAACAGACCGCGGATATCCCATAATGTTCGCGTTCGGCGAACGTTAGAACATGCTATCTTCGAGTCGAACATAGGTTCGACTCGAACGTGCAGCCCATCCCTAATAAGGATTGCATATATTACATACAAATCATGTATGAAAGAAAAGACTCACTGTTTGATGGAGCTGATAGGTGAGTCTGTGATCACTGAGGAGGGAATGGTGGCGAAGATCTGCTCAGAGAGCTGTGCACGAGGAGAGTAGCTGTTGGCTGGGGACAGCGTAAGACTGGATGTGACTTTCGAGTATTTTTAGGGATCAGCTGGCCAAGCTGAGCCCTAGCGGCTGTAGGCAGAGAAAGTCGGAGAAACCGCTCGGCTGCGGTTGCTGCGCTGTCAGGTGAGCAGTGAGTGACTGAGGTCCGTCGGAGAACCGTGTAGGGCACGCAAGAGTCTTGTTTCTATCTTCTGGCTTGATAAAGAGGCACTGCCTCGAAAACACGTAGCCGCCCGACCACCAGCGAGACTGTACTCCACTACTACCCAGTGCCGTACCCGCTTCTCCCACGGACCTCAGTCAGAGCGGCTTCTCTGACTTTCTTTGCCTACAGCCGCTAGGGCTCAGCCTGGCCAGCTGATCCCTAAAAATACTCGACAGTTACATCCAGTACCTTATCATGGCCACAGCTGCGGCAGCTTTACGCTGTCCCCAGCCAACGGCTACTCTCCTCGTGCACAGCTCTCTGAGCAGATCTTCGCCACCATTCCCTCCTCAGTGATCACAGACTCACCTATCAGCTCCATCTAACAGTGAGTCTTTTCTTTCATACATGATTTTTATGTAATATATGCGATCCTTATTCCTTATCACCTACATGCAGGGTAGTAGCGCTTCTCTCCTTGTTTTTTGCAGATAGGTCTTGTGTGTCCTGAAGAAGCTCAACTTCTTCATTGCTACTGACATGCTGTGCATGCTTGCTACCATCTTGCTCTGAGCTCCGTGTGAGCTTTTCCAGGGTATGCGTTTGGCACCACAAAGGGCAAGGGATCAAATACATTGGGTCTCAGAGCTGCAGACTATGTAGTGCACCAGGATGGAGAATGGTTTAAGTATATGTAAATTCCATAGCTAAAATTTGATATAAGTTTGACATGCTAATGTAATTTCAAAAGAGTTTTTCATTATTTGGAAAGCTACAGTTTTCAGTAAAATAATACCTGGTGATCATGCTACAAAGGTCCTTGTTCAGGCACTTCCTGTTATAGGGTAACAACGGTATGTCTAATAGAGACTAATTGTGACTATTTAAACACACAATACACATGCACTGTTGATACTATTGATTAAAAATGGATATTGTGCAATGCTTTGCAGCTATCGCTGGAGTGCAAGCATGCAGACAGGAAGTAACTACAAAGATCCTGCAGAAACAAAGAATGAAAAAGGGTGGAAACCACTATTTTATTTTTAAAAAATGTAAAGATTTTATTTTATTTAAAAAAATAGTAGTAGGGGGTGTGGCCTGGACATGGCGGCGTGAGGCAGCACTTTCTTGGAGCTCTGTGTCGTTAGCCCGGAACGGCAGACTAGTTAACGGAATCAGCAACTTTTTACCCCATGTCAAGGGAGCGACAACCCCAAGGCACAGGCAGAGAACACCGGCAGACAGATCTCTTAGAGATCTTCACGTGCACGAGACAGTGTACATCAGCCGGAATCCAACTTGGTGACTACGCGTGAGGCCGCCTCGAGCTCAGCGTCCTCAAAGAAGGCCCTTAAGTCACTGCAAATGCCCGTGAGTACCCCAAACAGACTCCCTAGCCCTCCTCCCTCGCCCTTCTGCACCCCCCTTCTCCATGACGGGGACTCACTTACCGGCCCAGTATCCGGCGGTGTAGGCCCCAGGCGGGAAGACTCGGATGATTGGCGGGCCTGCATCTCACTATTGCCTACGAAAAAGGACCTAGACAGTATGGCCACGAAAATAGTGGATGCCTTATGTCTAGAACTTCATGAGGTCCGACAGCATCTATCCACGCTGGAGGGTCGGGTAGACGTTGTGGAAACGACCACGGCCTCCATGCAGGACCGGGTGGAGGCCTTAGAGGCGGGTCAGGCCGCACATTAGAGGCATATCACAGCCATATATCTACAGGTGGATGACAGTGAAAACCGTAACCGCCGGAACAATTACCTGACCTTTTCACGTTTCTGGAAGTAGAGGCGATACTCATTCCAAACTGGCTCGACTTCTCCATGGATCGTCCTGTTCCGGACCCATCCACCCTGAGGCTTGCAAGGAGGTCGAGGCCTCGCCAGCGCTCCTTCCTACGTGGCACTCCCTCCAGAAGCAGGGAGGCAAGGGAACTCTGAGCTTACCATATGATGAATCTACCCTCTACTGCCCATATGATTGTGTGAATCTGTTTGGAGCGTCCTTCATCCCCTTCTTCTCCTGTACTGACAGGGCGCCCTCTGGCCCTCGTTGCCTCTCCACTTATTCCGCAAAAGACAGACTCGCAAGTATGGCGCCGGACTCAGTGGAAGAGGTCTTCTTGAGTAGAGGTCCCCCCATGTATGCCCAGTGACTCAAAGGGTGTGGGGACTGAAGTGCCCTTCTTGTTACTTGCTCACCCCGAGATAGGGGAGTAAGGTTATGAATCCCCGGGAACCTGTTTTTATATGTTTGTTTAAGGGGGGTCGGGATGCCTCATCCCTGGCGAGGTACTCACACTCTGGGAGATGTGGTGGGCTTCTAACTTCATTAATAAGGGGGGATGTTGCCCAAGGTGTGATGGTATGCTCTTATACCACATATGGAGGACAATTGGGGAGGTATACGTTATACGGGTAATAGGGGCCAAGGAAGGGACCCCCCCATGCTTTGGGTTGTCGAGTACCCAAGGGGTCTCTTTTGGGCCGTCCCGGTCCCTCATGGCGCACCTCCAATGTATATTCCAACGTATACCAAAGCTAACTTTTTAAATTTTGATTGCTTGTGATTTTAAGGTTTATTGGTCATACATTTCTGTTTTATTGAACTGCTAAGGCAACCATACAGGAGTTCCACAGAATTCCTATTCTGTGATCCCCCACTATGGTTTCTCCTATCCTCCTCGGAGGTGTGGAGATTTTTTTTGGTACCGTCCGTCGTCCTATAGTTAGGTCGAGCAGGTGGTTCTCTCGCTTACAAGTGTAGACACTATTTTTGTCTTTGTTGTATATGTATTGCAGAGCTGTTTTTGCTCTCTCCCGGTGCGCAATACTCTCTTTAACTGCTGTCTTCGAACCATTCCTCCCCAGTGTTCCGCATTCCGGCCCTATCAACATGACGAGGTCTGGCTGTCCCGGCACGAGGCAGATTCACCTCACTGAACGTAAAAGGTCTGAACATCCCCGAGAAGCGTTCACGGCTCCTGGTGGATCTGAGAGGCATGAGGTCCCCAGTATTTTTGCAAGAGACACATTTTAAGACTCAACAGATTCCTGTCACAGATTCATCCAGCGCGTCCCTTCGTTCCAGCGGCGCGCCGTCACACCGGGCTCCTCCCACTGTCCGCAACTCCTCCTCAAATTCACAGGTGAGTCACTCACTCGGCGTTCTATCGTTGTGGAACGTCGAGCGAGGACCCCGTGTACCGCATCGGCCATAGCAGCCTGTCTTACAGCAGCCTCAGCCGCAGTTGACTCCAAGGGACGGCAGCACAGCTTCGGCAGCAGTGGGCTCCTAAACTAGCATCAGCAGGAGTAGTCATCGCTAGTCATCCACGCCAGAACCGCAAGTAACCAGGGGATAACTCCCCATGCCATAGTGGCCGCCTCCTATCCCAGAATGAGATCCCTCTATTGAGGAAAACTTTACCATTTACTATAAGCTTCATCTACTGTCACTACTGTGGAAGGACTGTATCTATATAACTGCCTATTATTGTGGAAGGACTGTAGCTATATAACTGCCTACTATTGTGGAAAGACTGTACATATATAAATTGCTCACACTTGTGGAAGGACTTTAGTCTTAGTTGATGACACTATAAGCTTATAGTTTGTAGCTGGATAACATCATCAGAGTTAAGTACTTGGGGACGTCTCTCTTGGACTTTAGCAGCTACTTCACTACTTCTGAGTGGAGATCCCAAATTGTGTGCTCCTACCTATATCTGCTTGGGGAACTACAAATCCCATCAGCCCTTGAATAATAGTCTAGACTGCCTCCTACCTATATCTGCTTGGGAAACTACAAATCCCATCAGTCCTTGGGTAATAGTATATACTGCCTATAGTCCTCTGATTCGCTGTACGGCTGTCCTGCTCGGCACCCGTACACCTTGCAACACCATACTCAGGGGTATATGATGTGTTCCGGCTCCCTACCGCACTTGGTGCATTAGGCGACCGTCCACTGAATCACCCCTTCATACCATCAAGAAGAACTAGTTCCGCAGCTGAGATCCTAAAGATCTGCAATACTATTAAGGACCTGATACCGGCCCTGACAATTCCCCGTTTACATAACAGGGATTTCCCGGTTGTCTATCATTCATCCTCACCTATTTCCAAATCAAAGGGTGTCAGTATACTATTGGCCAAATCGGTGCCGTGGGAACTGATGGACCTCAGGCAAGACCCAGGCGGCAGGTATATTTTAACAAGGGCCGGCTGGGGGAGACATTATTCACTTTTGCTAATGTGTACCTACCCAACTCCGATCAACGGACCTTTTTACGCCAGGTGATGTCCCTACTGCTCGAGTTCTCAGAGGGCACACTGATCCTAGGGGGTGACTTTAATTTTGCCATGGAACCGCTAATGGATGTTTCCAAAGGGACGTCGCTTCTTGCGTTCGCCTACCTTAAAAAGTTACGGGCGGAGCTCCATTTGCTACGGGTAGTGGACTCTTGGCGATTCTTGCACCCCGGGGTCAGGTATTACACTTTCTTTTCGGCAGTACACCAGACATACTTTCGCATTGACCTATTCTTTGTTGGCCACCCGACCCTCCCGTCCCTGACAACGGCTTCCAAAGATAATATTCTCCTGTCCGACCACGCACCTATACACTTGGAGTTGGCGGTTTTACCGCCTCGCTCTGTGCTGTCATCTTGGCGCCTAAACGAATCCCTTCTCCAAGACCCAGTGATTAAGGCAGATATTTCCTGTGTGGAGGCACACAAGTGTGTAATCAGGGGAGTACTCATTCGGCTCGGAGCGAGACACAAACGTGAGCAGATGGACAAGATCTCCCAACTACTCTCCCGAATCCAGAGCTTAGAATCTAGCCACAAGCGCTCTATAACGTTGGCTTCCCAGACTGCCCTCTGCCAAACCAGAGAGGAACTAAATGCCCTGCTATACCAGAAGACCAAGCAGAAGCTAGTGACTTGCAGGCGAACGTTTTATGAATTTTCTAATAAGCCAGGCAGGCTCTTGGGGGAGCTAGATTAGGGACTTATATCCCACATGTCTAAGGACATTGCAGGGGCATTCGAAGACTTCTATACACGCCTGTATAATTTGCGCCTGGTCATTTCCCCCTCAGTCCAGGCAGACCGTAAAAACCCGCATAGCCTCTTACTTGGATCAGTCGGGAATGCCATCCCTTGACCCACAGTTGACGGATGTCTTAGAGTCCCCACTGACGGAGGAGGAATGGGGCTTAGCCAATAAAAACAATCAAAACCTAAGAAGGCACCGGGCCCTGATGGGTTCACGTTGTGGTATTACCAAACGTTTAGGCCCATCCTATTCTCACATTACCTGAGAGCCTTCAATGCTTTGGCCACTGGTGGTACCCTGCCCACTGACGCATTGAGGGCCCACATCACAGTGACCCCGAAGCCGGACAAGGATCCCTCCCAATGTGGCAGCTACCGCCCCATAGCACTCCTCAACGCGGATCTCAAACTGTTTGCCAAAATGCTGGCAAACAGGCTCCTCCCTCACATTGGCCACCTGGTTCACTTCGACCAGGTGGGCTTTGTTCCATCTAGGGTCCTAAATGTAATTCACTCTGCGCGCAAGGGCCCACACTCCCTCATGATGTTGTCAATCGACGCTGAAAAAGCTTTTGACAGGGTGGATTGGCAATTTATAGACTCCATGCTACATCATGTGGGGTTGGGATCCCATATGAAATCCTGGATCATGGCCCTCTACATGTCCCTGTCTGCCGCGGTTAGGGTTAACGAGACCCGTTCCAGGTACTTTTCAATCACCAATGGCACCAGGCAGGGATGCCCACTATCCCCACTTATTTTTATCCTCACATTAGAACCTTTCCTATGCTCCATCAGGGCGGACGAGGATGTTGGGGGGCTATTGAGTCCTGCTGAATCCCACCAAGGTGGCAGCATATGCGGACGACCTCATATTTTTCGTGACCCGCCCCATGACTTCTCTACCCAGCTTCGTACGGGCCTTTGACCTTTATGGCGACCTGTCCAACTTTTTGATTAATCCGTCGAAGTCGGAGGCACTTGACATATCTCTCCCCACCCGGGACCTGGACCAGGTGAGGGCCTCATTCCAGTTTCGGTGGGTGCCAACTTATCTTAACTATCTAGGAGTGCAGATTACAGCAGACCCTGACAGACTATACAAGGAAAACTTTGTCCCATTGCTAGGCACTGTCAAACAGGATCTGACCAGGTGGCAGGAACTGACTCTCACTTGGTTCAGTCGCTGTGCCTCCCTTAAAATGACTACTCTCCCGAGGATCTTGTATCTGCTCCAGACATTGCCGATCCGTCCCCCCCCCCCCCCCCCAATTTTTTCACCCAGATGAGACGGCTGTTTGTATCCTTCATCTGGGCGCGACAGAGACCGAGGTTGGCATACCGCCTATTGATCCTACCCAAGGATAGAGGAGGGGTAGGCCTCCCGGACATTTGGCTTTACCATAGGGTGACCCATCTCTCTAGATTACAGTCAGAAACGGTGGGTGGGGATGGACGTGCTCGAATCTGAGGTACCACTTACAGGCCTAGCGCGGCTCTCCTCTCCACTGCCCCCAGAGTTGACTACTCATCCTCTAATTGCCCCGACATTGACTTCCACAAGGGCGACGCTACAGTCCACGGAACTCTCCCCGCACCCCTCTCCCATGACTCCGGTATTGGGTGACCCAGACTTCCCCCCGGGGCTGGGCAGTGGCCCGCTACGACGCTTGTTGGTAATTGGAAAATTCAGGCTCTGTGATTTTATCGTGGACAGTATGTGGATGTCCCTTGATGCCATCCGGAATTTGCTGGATCCTCCTCTATAAGTGTGGAGTGCATACCAGCTTCGACATTTTCTGGTTTCAGTACCTGGGGTAGGAGGGTTGTCCCCCGATTACGTGAGGTAGCTAAGATTTATATTGACATTTAGGCACATATGTGTGCATGATTATATGCAGGTGTATACACGGGCTCACCTATGCATACTGTATTGCTAGTGATCGAGGCCCTACCAGATGACCCGGGGGTATTTCTCCTACACCTGACATCCACCAAAATCAAACTAATACAAAAAGTCTCTGACTGTGCACATGCTGAACGTGGCCAGGTCTTGCATACCCTTGTTGTGGAGACTGCCTAACCCCCCCACGGTACAACTCTGGCTAGGTATCATGGATGACATATACCGTATGGAGGACCTAACGGCCTCCTTGCGAAATGAGGAGGAACGCTTCAGGTCCACCTGGATGCCTGGCTACATTTCACACATTCCGCTGCGTACGTGGCTGAGACATGAGAGATTCCAGCAACACAGTGGAGTGATGGGTGAGGAAGACGATTCCTGATTAGGGTATATGACGGCCACTGAGATGTGGCTGGCGCACTGTCTGTCTCCTTTTTTTCCCTCTCTCTTTTATACCCTCTCTTTCTCTGACCTCCTTCCTTTTGTTCTACAGCTCGGTGATGAGATACAACACGAGAGCAACCACGCAATAGTGGGCCGCCCCACGCTCTCTTAAAAAGTTCCCCATTACATATGTGCAAAGGTTCATGTCCTGGTGGCAGTTCAGGGGAGCGGGGCGTGCCCCACTTTCGTATTTATGTTGTTCGGTTATGATGCCAAATTGACTTATTTAGTTGACTATGTTCTGAAATTGCAGTGTGCATAACTTTACTCATTCCGTACAGGCGGATTATTTTCCGGCTCAGCCGTAACCCGGTGGGACGGGGCTGATCCACTTGGGCGGCCTGCAGGAGTAGGAATGTAATTCCAGTTTGATGGGCCCCACCGGAGAGGGGAAGCGTGAATATTCCTTTCAAATTGACATATGACTTCAACTGGATATGAGACGAATTGCAATAAGCTTATATGTTCCGGACGATGTTAGCTTGATGCCAGTAGATTATGTTAGTGACCATAACAGTATTGGAATAACTTTTTCTGTCACTGTACGATACACTGATGTCTGCTATGTTGTGAAACAATAAACAATGTATTTTTAAAAAAAAATAGTAGTAGTAAAAGCAGTTGTTTATGATTCACAGTTCTTTAGCAAACTAAATGCCATTCAGTTAGTAATGACATTGGAGCGGAGTTATACCCATGTGTTTGCTGCTGTGTATTGGCGTCAGGAAAGAAAAATTACCGATAGGCAAGTATTCAATTTTCCGTTAAATCCGATCGGCCATAACATTATGAAAACTGACAGTTTAACCGAATAACTTTCATTACATGATACAATGTCACCTGGCAATGGGTGGTATATATTAGGCAGCAAGTGAACATTTTTCGGAAGTTGATGTGTTGGAAGCAGAAAAAATGGGCAGTCATAAGGAATTGAGCAACTTTGACAAGGGCCAAATGATGGCTAGACAACTGGGTCAGAGAAACTTCAAAACTACAGCTCTTGTGGGATGTTCCTGGTCTGCAGTGGTCAGGACCTACCAAAAGTGGTCCAAGGAAGGAAAACCAGTCGGTGAACCAGCAACATGGTCATGGTTGGCCAAAGCACATTAATGTACGTCCAATTCAGTAGGAGAGCTCAAATTGCTGAAAAAGTTAATGCTGGTTCTACTAAAAAAAGTGTCTGAACACATAGTGCATTGCAGTTTGTTGTGTATGGGGCTGTGTAGCTTCAGAGCGATCACTGTCACCCTTGCTGAACTGTGCCCACCACTAAAAGCACCTACAACAGGCATGCAAGTATCAGAACTGGACCACAGAGCGATGGAAGAGATTACACCAGGATGCACTATGTGAAGATTTGCTTTGGGCAATGTTCTCCCGGGAAACCTTGGGTCCTGCTATTCATGTGGATGTTACTTTGACACATACCACCTACTTAAACATTGTTGCTGATCAAGTACACCCTTTCATGGAAATGGTATTCCCTGATGACTGTGGCCCCTTTCAGCAGGGTAATGCACCCTGCCACACTGCAAAAATGGTTCAAGAATGGTTTGAGGAACACAACAAGTGTGAGGTATGGACTTGACCTCCAAATTCTCCATATCTCAATCCAATGGAGCCTCTGTGAGGTGTGCTGGAAAAACAGGTCCGATCTAACGAGGCCCCACTTTGCAACTTACAGGACTTAAAGGATCTGCAATTGATGGCTCGGTGCCATATACCACAGCATACCTTCAGAGGTTTAGTGGAGTCCATGCATCAACATGTCAGGGCTGTATTTTGGTAGTAAATAGAGGACCTACTGAATATTAGGCAGATGGCCATAATGTTATGGTTGATCAGTGTATTTACAGTATCTTTGTTATGAGTTATCTATGGCTTTCACAGCTTACAATATTAAGTGATAGTCGACTCTAGTAAGAACAGAGAAGCTAAACTGCAGTTTTAAAACATAATTTTGTCATATGTTAATACTATAATATCCTATATTAAGTGTGCTTAGATTAACCAAAAGTGATTAAACTAAAACAAAGAACAGCACTTGTGTTTTCCCAGAAAAACTCATTGGAGATTTAGGAAGCAAAAAACAATAACTGAAGAAAACGTTATGTAAAAACAAATATAAAAACAAAAGGTACACTAATTTGTCAAGCGATCTCTACACAAGGATCTGTTCCATTTTTTTTAATTGAAGCATATTTCTTTACCTGTTGAAACTAATAAGTCTAAAAACTGCTTTGCACATATGGCCGATGTATTTTCACAAGGAAGCATAACTAATATTTACTAAATAGCTTTTACAGTTTGGATAATAAATCAATTGCTGTAGAAATCTAAAAAAAAAATGAGTAGCCAACAGGTTAATTCTTACTTTCTGTTATGCTCCTGTGGGGACATCAATATAAATTACATTTGATGTGATCCAGATAATCCCTCTCGTACATTTTCTGCAGCTCAACCTAAGGGCATGCTAATTTACACATTTCAGATTGCTTATATGTCCTTGTAATGCATGATGTTTAAGAGATATATAATAATTTGCTTAATAAACTTGCTTTTGGCTTTAAAAAAAAAAAAATCCAAAAACTCTCATTCCCAGTGTAAACACAAGTATTCTTTGCAGATTGCTGGTTATTATATGCTGTAGTATCCATAGGTGGTGCTGCTGAGTTTCCAGTGTCTACAGTGGGTGTATTGATTTAACAAACAGCACGTGCATAGAGTGCATCATGGTTTAAAAAGCTGGCATCTTTCTATTCTTTACAGTTTCCTCATAACAGAAGTATCACAGAGTTTTCACTTGAAGAGGTCAAGGATAGAAATAGTGGTCTTCATGTTGTTCCATATGAATTCACTGAAAGACTTATTGATGTTGAACCCATGACTCTACTTGCTGCAAGCTGGTAAGTCTTTGCACTTTTCTTAAAATCCAGTATATATATACATTAGCAAGTAGCATGACAATATTATGGCTATTGTGGAAGCTTTAGTATAAGAGAGGTAGGGATTTATTTGTAAGCCTCTTCAGAGGACAGGGACTCTGTCAAAGAGCTGTGTAACATGGGAATGCTTTATAAACACTAGAAAAAAAATTTCAGTACAGCATTGTTTAGTAATCACTCATTTCATAGTTATGATCTAAATGTAAATATAATTGGTAAAATAGTGTGTAGAGTCACTACTAAGTGGGGGCAAATGAAAAAGTATCCAGCCAAACATTTTTTAGTCTCCTATCTATCCTAAATCTAGATGTCATTATTATTAGAGAAATCCAGTTGTATGTGTGTTTGTGTTTGCACACCCTGTGCCTTAAATCTTGGACAGCCAACTGCAACAGTTTTACCAACATCTCTGCTATGATGTAAATCTATATGTGAAACATTTTTGGTTGTTTGGGAAGAGGGGAAGTGTTACTGAACTGTGAGTGTAATTTGTATATCAGACTTCAGTTTCATGGAAAAGTTGCCTTGTCTTCCACCCCAACATCTCTGAGGACCACAGGATGTTAACTCTTAAACACATCTTATGAAATTGGAATTTTTAAAATAATGCTTTAGGTTATAAAAGTCATTTTAAAAGCATACATTTGGCAGATTTTAAATCTTAGTTCTAGCATAGAGAACAGGAGTTTTTTGGTGAAATCATTAAATACTGGAAATCAAACACATATCCAGGGATATGTCACAAAAAATCTCAGACTGTTTCTGGAAATCAGGGACTGTTAGCAGCTATATTAAGGAGCCTAGCTTAATATAGAAAACTAGACCAATTTGTTTATAAAGCTTATTTAATTACTAAATCCAGCAACACAAGTTGTATAAAATATTTTAATACCCAGATGGAAAAAATATGTTTACTGATTGTTTATCTTACTCTTTCAGCAAGAAAAGTTGAAGAAAAAAAAGATTGAAGACTGCACTCTGTTTACTTTTCTCAAAAATCTTATACATATCTTGTTGCACGGCTAACACTTTTCCGATGCCGAAATCTAAGCTCTTCATTAAGGCTCATTCTGACCATAGATTATCAGCTGTGGTTCCTTTCAATGAGTTTTCCCCAGAAAAGAAAGAAGTTGAACTGATTTTAGTCAAGGAACAGAATGGTATCCAGTATACAAATAACGCAGTTATCGCCCCAGATACTTCTCAGAAATATGAGGTACCAGTGATTGAAGAGCCAGAAAGGGAGCACTGGGGCAAGAAAATTGACTTTCTTCTATCAGTTGTTGGTTTTTCAGTGGATCTGGCCAATGTCTGGAGATTCCCTTATCTCTGCTATAAAAACGGAGGCGGTAAGATATATATACACACCTGTTGCATGCTATATACAGTATGCTGAAATTTTGGTTTGTTGGTGTGAGCTGTACTGTAATGTGGTATAACTTCTGTTTATCTCTGTGATAGATAGGGATCTGCTGAATGCCATTAATAGCTGTAAAAAAGTCAACACAGCTAAGTGGGTAGTAAAATCTTAAACCTGTGTAACCTGGGTACCTTACACAAGTAGACTTATAGGTAGTGCTTTTATTATACAAAGAGTCACGAATGATGCCAAGGAAAATTTTGCGTTTTATGGACCAAGATCTAAGGTCTGGAATGCCCTGGAATGCATGGAAATGCATCAATAATGCATACGAACACATGCAAACACACTAGAACACACTAGACTACACCTAAAAGTCAATTTTAAGCTAAAAAAACAGGCAAAATTGCAGTAAAAATGCAGCAAGAATGCATTGCACTGTGTTTGCAGATCTTCTCCAGATCTGGAATAGACATACCCTAAATGGTATTTATAAGATAGATTCAGCTTTATTTCTGTGTGATACCTGTGCAAGAAGCAGTGCCTCTCGGTGTCAGCAGAACAGGAAGGCACAAACAGCAAAAGAAAAACTACTACAAATGTTTTTGTTTTTTACTATTCCTCAATGCACACATTGTGATAAAAAAACCTTATAAATTTAAGTAGAGATATGGACGGAGGTAAGCCGGTGGATGTGGTATATCTGGATTTCTCAAAGGCTTTTGATACGGTACCACACAAACGCTTGCTACACAAGCTGAGGGCTATGGGCATAGATGAGGTGGTGTGTACGTGGATAGAATAATGTGGAATTGTTCAAGAAACTTTTGGACGATTTCTTAAGGGACCGTAATATACAGGGGTACGGGTACTCCTAGAATGAGATCCTAATAGGTTGGACTTGATGGACTAATGTCTTTATTCAACCTCAAATACTATGTAATTACTATGTAAAAATGTTAGCTGCCTGGCTGTGATGCTGATCCAATTGCATGAAGTTGTGGGTCACTGACCAGCAACAAAGTATGCAGATCAGATCAGAGTTCTGACTTCACTTGACTTTCTAATTTGCATAAGTCAGTGATTCAGAAAATATTGAAGTCAGGAACGGCTAGACAGCTACCATTGTAAGGAGTAGGATGGCAATGGCAGCTGCATATTTCTCTCAATACTGGTTTTCTTTAAAGTGTAACTGATGGCAGCATTTTTTCTTTATAGTTATACATAGATTTAGGAGTTATACTTCAGAGCTTAGAGTTAGACTTTAATAATCAAAGAAAAGAAAAATAAATATTGATATTTGTACATATAAGAATTAACACTTAGGAGGGGATTTAAAGTGTAACTACCTTTAAACATTACATTTTGTACAAATCCCTCAAAATATCTGGAACAGCTGTTCATGAATATAGAAATAACATAACATAGGCATAGCACGTAAGTAACACTAATAAAAAAAAGCATCATAAAGCTTAAATTGTAGTGAGCCCTGTCTGTCCAAAATGTTTAAATCATGTAGCATACCATTCTAAGACAAACATTTTGTGTCCACAGACGTCTGACCACTGAGGCACACTCAGCATTCTGTAGCTCCCAAGCAGAAGACAGGGCAGGGGGCATGTCAACAGCAGTTTGACCACAGGCCTACAGGCAGGCTGTGTATATTGGCTTGCCATCCTGTAGTTCCCATTCAGAAGGCACAGACACCAACTGATCATGCTAGGTTGGATCTGCTTTTCTGCCTAACATGGTCTGAAGGAAACAGGATGAATGGGACTGGCAATGTATTTTTGGGCATAAAAAGGACTCATTAAGGGCTTAATTTATAAAACTTCCTAAACTTGTCAGCACCATCTAGGGGGCTAGCGCCATACAAGCAGCAGCTGCCAGAAGTTTTATAAATGAAGCCTTAAGTGTATTATTGCAGACAAAGGAATCACATTCCCAAATTTGTAAATTAGGGTTGGATACAATGTAATGCTGGGCAAACAGCTAAACATACAGTTGGAACATTATAAAGCTACTTTACCTGCCAAAAGATTTGTATTTCTGCCATTCTTGAGAAGAAAACAGTACTGCCAGGCTTGTAGCCAAACCTTTCTCTACTGTAGTTAAAGCATACCGCTCTTAACCCAAAAACAAATATGTTATGTATTGCAGCTTAACAGCTTTTCTTTTCTTATTCTAATGGGACAACATTTAACATTAACCAGCTAGCCAATTGTCAGACCCGATTTGTTATACATATAATTTCTTGTACCATCTGTCACAAACAGTATATAGGTAAGACCACAAGACGACTGTGTGACCGCATGAAAGATCATTTATCCAATATTAGATCCTCTAAGAATACTAACGTAGCTAAACATTTTTGTCACTATAATAATAGTAATATTAAAAGTATGAAGGTACAGATTATAGAATGAGTTGATACACCTTTAAGAGGAGGGGATCGAGGTTCCCTTTTGACAAAAAGGGACGTTTTTTGGGATTTTCAAGCTAGACACTCGCATCCCTGAAGGTTTAAACTTTGAGTGGGATGTTACATATTATTATGATTGATCTGAACAGTTATGAGTTTTGATGGATTCTGGTCTTCTTTATCACTTGATAATACATTTGTGCTTTTGACATTTTCTGAAATATTGAGGTTCTGGGCAATTGCCTAGGACACCTGTGTTTGGAAGATCTTTTTCTTGATGGTTCTTAGAATATAGTATTTTAAATAAACCTAGGACCATTCAGCTACTTTTTATGGGTTTCTCTGTTTGCCTAACAAGCCTTAGTAGTGTAGTTTCCAGATAATATCTATCATATTTGATGTCCTTAGAGCATATATTATGATATTCAAAATTTTGATTATTTATATTTTATTATAAGACCTTTATGATAAGAAAGATTTTTAGTAATCATCTGTTACTTAATTGATAGTATTTTTAGGAGATTATGCTAATGATCAATGTATATCCATTAAGGAGACGTCTCAATACTTTATTTAGAATATTTAATGTAGGATATATAATATTGTAGATTGAGAATGTTCTTTACATTGGATATTTCATGTATGGATAATACATTATCATTGTAGATTGATCAAGAGGTTAGTTCGTGATTATTTTTTCCGATTTTATATTTATATTGTTTTTAACGTGTACTTACACTTTTTATAACTCTGGATGCAGTTTTTTTTACATACACTTTTGATTTATGTATTTACATGTGTTATCATATCAATTTTGGTTTTACCTTTAACTAATGAGCAGGGGCGTCCCGAGGCTGGGTGACACCCGGAGCGGTAACCGAGTGTCACCCCGCCGAGAGCTGTAGCTGGTTGGGGGTGTGCAGTGCTGGCATTTGTTACTTTATACACTTTTATTCACTGATATACTGGATTTGCTGTGAATTTCAATAATTTCAATAAAGTCTGCAGTATTGAAATTCTCTGATTAGTGCTGTCTGTTCGTATACTGCTGCATTCTAAGGTGGAGACACATCTATTAGACCAGCACCTGGGGAGTCCTAATGGTGGCTAAGGAATTGGAGCAGTGATATTTCCTTTGGCTCTGCAGCTTAACAGCTCTTAGATATGGTGGCTGGATTAGTTTCCTTTTTAAAATTGTTTTTTCCTTTTATTTTTTAACTTGTGGTACTGCTAGTAGCTTTTTGACAGCTCTGCTGAAGTGAAAGTAAACAGCAGACGGCAGCCACCTGAATCTTCCCCCGTTCACCTCAGCTGCTATTGGCTGGGAGGGAGAATGCAGCACTGCCATTGGCTGCCTGTGTACTTCAGCAGAGCGGGACCTGCAAAGGCAAATAATCACATCACGGCTGCTTGGGCATTTTCCTCCAGGAAACATCTTTGCTCCCCCTCCCCCCGCCACCACCCGGAGAGGAAGAAGAGGGCATTAGACATGTGTGATTCGTTTCGTAACGAATCGAAATTCGTACAAATTTTCCTGAAATTCGGAAGCATCCGAAATCCGAATGGCAGTTTCCGAATTAGATCCGAAATACGAAATTTGAAGTTGAACAACATGACAAGATTTTTTTTAAATCCGAAATACGGATCCGCTGCTGCTGAGGGTTGCATTACAATACACATAGGAAATACGAAATTCCGTTATCGTTCCGTTACGAACATTCGTTATATTGAAGTTAAAAAGCAAAATACCTTTGTTAATATTGGAGTTGATACAAAATTCGAATCCGGAATCCGTTAATGGAATTTGTATTTCGTTTGGTTGACCAATCAGAGGTTTTCTCTTCTGCTGCTGAGAGTTGCATTACAATACAGGCAGAAAATACGAAATTCCATTAATGGAATTTCGTTCCGTTACAAACATTCGTTATATTGAAGTTAAAAAGCAAAATACCTTTGTTAATATATTGGAGTTGATGGTAGTTTTTTTTTTAATCCGAAATACGAAATTCGGACCTGGAATCCGTTAACAGAATTCGTATTTCGTTTGGTCGACCAATCAGAGGTTTTCTCTTCTGCTGCTGAGAGTTGCATTACAATGAATACAGGCAGGAAATACGAAATTCCATTAACGGAATTTCGTTCTGTTATGAACATTCGTTATATTGAAGTTAAAAAGCAAAATACCTGTGTTAATATATTGGGGTTGATGGTAGTTTTTTTTAAATACGAAATACGAAATTCGGATCCGAAATCTGTTAATGGAATTCGTATTTCGTTTGGTAGACCAATCAGAGGTTTTCTCTTTTGCTGCTGAGAGTTGCATTACAATGAATACAGGCAGGAAATACGACATTCCATTAACGGAATTTCGTTCCGTTACCAACATTCGTTATATTGAAGTTAAAAAGCAAAATACCTTTGTTAATATATTGGAGTTGATGGTAGTTTTTTTTTTAATACGAAATACGAAATTCGGATCCGGAATCCGTTAACGGAATTTGTATTTCGGATTAAAAAAAACAACTACCACATCGACTCCAATATTAACAAAGGTATTTTTGCTTTTTAACTTCATCATAACGAAGGTTCGTAAAGTTACGAAAATGTGCCGAAACTAACGAAAATTCATATTTCGTACGAATGCGAATTGAGTTTCGGACACGAATTACAAAATACGAAATAACGGATATTCCAAAACGAAACAAATTTTTTGACGGCGCACAAGTCTAGAGGGCATGAGGACAGAGAACATGAATTTCACATCAGCACTGTAAGTCCCCTTTTCTATCTGTGTTACATGCAGCGCTGACCTCCCACTCAGTGTTACACGCACCACTGACCTCGCACTCTGTGTTACATGTAACGCTGACCCCCGCACTCTGCGTTACATGCACAGCTGACCTCCGCACTCTGCGTTACATTACTGATCTCCACACTCTGCGCTACATTATTGACCTCCACACTCTGCGTTACACCGCTGACCTCTGTACTCTGCGCTATAACTGACCTTTGACCCAATACTAAAAACAGATGCCAGTACTTACATTTTGACAAATTGACTCAGGTGTTTTAGGTCTGGCGCTTGCTGGGGACCTTGTGGCAGCTTTCTGGGGAGCTATGCGATGCCTGCTCACAGCTCTTCTGCCACCCGCACATCTCCCCTTACTAAGACCCTCGACACCCCTCCTGACACCCTCTGCCCAAGACATCAGGCTGGCACCCCGGAGTAGAGTGGCAGCACAGAGTATGTAGCAAATGTATATACTATTATTCTGCATTGCTCTATGTTTTGCTGGGATTTGTAGTCCTTTATAGCTGGTGGTATTCAGCATTGCTATATAACATTGGGGATTATTTACACAGCCCCGGTGTTTGCTGAAATTGCTTTAAACTATAAAGAAAAGCTTTTGAGAGTTTTCCTCTTTCTCAGGTCTGAAGCAATACCTGAGGAAGAAAGGAAAACTCGTAAAAGTTTGTCTTTTAAGTAATAGGTTAGTACAATAAAAAGGTATCATCGCATACCGCATTACTCTTGTATTTTGTAACCTTATTTATATATACTTATTTTGTTTATTTCAGTGGTATGATTTAGTGGTGAAAATTATTAGTGCCCCCCAGTTTTGACTGTGGTATCTTATGAGCCCCCCTTACATATTGTTCCTAGAGTCGCCACTGTTGCCATGAGATCGCTGTGATAACCAATCACAGCAATCACAAGGCCGATCAATTTTGTACGTGAAGCCGATGCTCTCTGCTGTCTAAAGACAATGGGAGGAGCAACTTCTACAAATGCCAAGTGCACGCACACAGACAGGAATGGGAGGGCATACAGGTATATCTTCCTGGAACAATAGGGAAGCAAACCTGCCATATACAGTATGTATAGTGGTTGGTCTGCAGGTGGTAAATATAAGCTGTATATATAAAACTATGGAATTTAGAATTATTATTATTATTATTATTATACAGGATTTATATAGTGCCAACAGTTTGCGCAGCGCTTTACATTACAATTACAATACAGTTCAAGACAAGATGGTAAGGAGGGCCCTGCCCTGAGGGCGTGCAATCTAAAAGGGAGGGAGAAGTGAACCATGAGGAGGTAGCTGTGAGGGGATGAATTGTTTTAGAATGACATGCCACAGCTTATATGAAACTTTAGAA
This sequence comes from Nanorana parkeri, assembly GCF_000935625.1. Classification (NCBI taxonomy): domain Eukaryota; kingdom Metazoa; phylum Chordata; class Amphibia; order Anura; family Dicroglossidae; genus Nanorana; species Nanorana parkeri. The sequence goes on from NW_017307630.1 coordinate 415,258, forward strand.
CTACTTTATTTTAAACACATGTACAGAATTAAATATATCAATACAAGCATGCATTAGACAAATGACAAATAATTTTTAAAGGGACAGACTCATTAATTGTGATTGTAAACTTTCACAGGCAGGGCCCTCCTTATTATCTTACCTTGACTTGTATTGTAACTGTAAAGTCTTTCTTATATTGTAAAGCACTGCGCAAACTGTTGGCACTATTTAAATTCTGTATAATAATAATGCTAATACTTTAATAAAAGCATGGTAATCCCCTTGATATATTTATTTCTGGAATAAACAGTGTTATATAAATATTGCATTAGGAATCATAAGATTGGGTTACAATTATCTAATATTTTGCTGAGAAAGGACAAGAGGAGGAGCAGTGGTGGTCAAGAAATGATTTTGAAATGCAGATAAGTGCATAAATAATATCTATCTAATAAATATAAACACTGATCTGGATTCACAATTAGTTTTGGGATTTAACATATGGACAATAAAAGTATCCAGTATTTTAAAGTTTGTATATGTGATTTCTCTAATTTCTACAAGGAAAAAAAGACATTTATTTCTTGGTGTAAAAAGACTTTGTTTCTGCTATATCTTGTGACTTTCTGTTAATTTTTGTTGAACTGCTACAGGTGTTATGAAGAATGTAAGGCCTCTTTCAGACAGGTGCCCTCAGTTTCAATCCACAGGGGATCCATGCACGTATTCCCTGCTGATCAGAACAGATGTCAAGACTAAAGGTGCCCATACACCTTACGATTATCGTCCGATGATCGAACCGTCGTACGATTTTCGTACGACGGCCCCATCCTGCCCCGATTATCGCAAGGTTCAATCAGCGGTAGTTAGAAAAAAACACCTGGACGACTTGCGGTAATTGACCGCAATTATTTTCGTTTGCGCATGCGCAGTGTTAATCGTACGACTTTTGACGGACGGAAACGCCACCAACCATGCGAACATCGTACGATCAACCAAAGTTTTCAAACATGCTTGACCGTCAAAAGTCGTACGATTGTACAGTACTATCGGTCGGGCACTCTATTCACACGTTACGATTGTCGTACGAAAAGTCGATCGCATACGATTATCGTACGATAATCGTAAGGTGTATGGGCACCTTAACATCTGGATTCCAACCAGCTCCACCGAAAAAAATGACATGAAATTTAACATGTGGTTCTGTTATGATTGGATATACTGTACACTGTCATATGTGGCTTATGGAAAGGCTGTGTTGTTTGCTCTAAAATTGGTGCCAAATATGTAATCATATAATTTGATTTTTTTATTGTTTTGCTTGTTTTTTATATAGCTGAGATACCTCTGCTCCTTTTTAATTTAGATCAGCTTAAATGTTGTATAGATTTTGAAAATACTAAATTCCATTATATAACCTCACAGTTTTTATCCTAATTACATTTGTATTGGTCAGTTTAGCATAGGAGATAAAATAGACTTACGAAAAGTCCAGAAACACTTACAGCTGGTGTGTTTGCTCTGTGCCACTTACCCAAACATCTGGTGGGGCAGCCGCTTTAACCAATGCCATTGGAAGAGGAGGAGGGCTATGGCTTTGAATGCTGGGCTTAGGCGCTGCCCGCATATTAGGATGTAGTGTGGCCAGCAGTGCTCATGTAAGGGTGCTTCAGGAGACCATACTTGTGAACGGAACCACCCTATTGTCAGCAATAGAGGAGAGAGATGATATAACGGCTGAATAGAAAGAACTGGCAGGCTGCAAATGAAAAGCACATAGCAATCAATGGAGGAACTGTGATATGATGCTTCTTAGCAAGAAGTGCTTCTCATTGGTCAGCTTGGTCAGGTAACCGCGCTGACCAATGACTGCTTGTCATTTACAAGCATTATTCTATAGCCAGAGTACCGGGTTGCAAGGCTGCATATCCTCTGACAATGTTGCCACATCACTAAAATATGTATGTATAATATATCTTCATGGTGACTAAGCTATGTGTTTTATAGGGCTGATATTTTGGTCTATTCGGGTGAGAGGAGCCACTCATCTGTTATAGTCACTTAATTATGTGTGCATTTATTTGTTTATACATTTGTATGTATTCTCAAGAGAGTTTGACATTTTATATATTTCTCTTTGGTGCACTGTTTCATACCCTGCACAGTTGACAGGGAGATTGCGGTTTGATGAGATTGAGTTAAAACATCTGACTTCATTTGGTATTGTTAGCGTGGATATTATAATATGTATGATGGGATTAGTAGTTTCTTTGTGCTCTACTGACCCTTATACACCAGCCGGTTAAGAGTTAACCTATCCATCAGTTAGCATTGCTTCCTGGATCTGTGTAGGGTGGAGTTTTTGAACACATTTAAGTAAGATACTGGTCTGTATTTGTTAACTCTATGAATAAGCCTACGGGTGAAACATGTGAGAGGTTGTAGCTGGTTGGGGGTGTGCAGTGCTGGTATTGCTTTATACACTTTTATTCACTGTTATACTGGATTTGCTGTGAATTTCAATAAAGTCTTAAGTATTGGGATGCCCTGGATAGTGCAGTCTGTTCACATACTAATTTAGTTTAACCAGTTGCCGTCCACCCGTTGTAAAAAAACGGACGGACGGCACTGCAGCATTGGCTGCACCTGTCCAGAGTAATTTTTCCTTAATATAGTAAAAAATAAAAACCCCAGTGGTGAATAAATACCACCAAAAGAAAGCTCTATCTGTCCCCAAAAAAGGGTATAAAATTCATTTCAGTACAGTGTTGCATGACGGAATAAATGTCAGTCAAAGTACCACAGCGCTGAATACTGAAAAAATGGCCTGGATGGGAAGGGGGTTTAACACCGCGGATGTCAACTGGCTGAGCCAAACTCACAAAAAACTTTAAATGTATTAATAGCTAAAAGTTCCTATCCAAATATGTAGGTCCCTTTACAAGATAACTTAGAGTTGGTGACTGGGGACAATGAAAATGCAAACTTATTAAAATGTATTAAATAGCTTTTTAGCTCTGTGTATACAAAGGAAAATGGTGGAGCTCAAATTATCTACAGTACCACTACCAGGGGTCTCAAACCTCAGGCCCTCCAGCTGTGGTGAAACTACAAATCCCATGATGCATCTCTCTTCGGGAGTCATGTCTGTGGCTGTGAGAATCTTGCAATGCCTCATGGGATTTGTAGTTCCACCACAGCTGGAGGCTGAAGGTTTGAGGCCCTTGATCTACACCAAATGGCTTACATTCATATGTTCTAAAAGAGTTGAACTCTATTACTTTGAAGCCATTTTTTTTTAAATTGTTAGAGATTAGTTTATGGCTTGGTACCAATGGATTGGTGCAAGGCCATTGTGGTGCCTATATTAAAAATGGGATCAAAGTCTTTATCAAGTGTCAGACAGCCTATGTAAGATGATCTGTCTGTGTCGCTAGCTGCAGCTCTAGCCATCAGCTGTGGGTTAATTCATCTGGCCACAGTGTGTTTCAGCTTGTGTGCTGGCTGCAGGTTTACCTCTCAGCTGTGGAGTATGCTTCTGCCTCATGCCCCCCAGCTGGGATTGGTCTGTGTCCATGGAGGCGCTCTTTTTAAACACTATCAGCCTGTTCCTTTAGTGCTTGTGATAGCATTTCCTGGCTGATCAAGTGCGCTTCTGTTTGTTTTTGTTCCTGGGCTGACCTTGGCTATGTTTCTACGATTCTCGTTTGTCTGCTACCTGCCCTGACCTCTTGCTATGATTACCAGATACTCCTTGTCTGTTACTTGCCCTGACCTCTTACTATGTTTATCAAATACTCATTGTCTGCTGCCAGCCCTGACCATGGAGCTTCATTTCTGGATTCCACTTCAGCTCTCACCTTCCACTGCCCTACACTACGTTTACACTGCGGGTCTGTAGCGACATCCACTGCCAGAGTATATAGTCGAAGTCCTGGGGGCATCCGAGTACCAGTAGGAATGGTTGCTAACCTTAAGGGAAAGGCGACTGCTATAGGTGAAAACAACATCACTATATACTCGGACATGGGTGTTTGCTTACGTGACCTCACATCAAGTAACTGCAGACCTGTAAGTTTAACTTCTATAGTTGGAAAGATATTTAGGAGGTTGATAAAGGACCATATAGAAGAGTTTTTGCTAAATATAAAATATTATAAGTGATAGTCAGCACAGATTAATGAAAGCATGACATTGTCAAAAAAAATCTTTATTTTTATGAGAAAGGAAAAACTGGCTATGGATATTGTATACTTGGACTTTGCAAAAGTGCTGAACACAGTTCCCTACACATGGCCAATCTGTAAGGTAAGGTCTATAGGTTTAGAAAATTCAATCTGTAAATGGATAGCAAAATGGCTTAAAAGCCATATTCAGAAGGTAATGATAAATGATTCATACTCTGAATGGTCTAAGGTTGTCAAAGGTGTACCCCGAGGTTCAGTGTTTGGACCCTTAATTTTTAACTTATTTTTCAATTATATAGATTTTGGGAATAAACAAAGCATTTCTGTGTTTACAGTGGACACCAAGCTATGTATAGGAAAGAAGTCCTTACAAGATGTCTCTAACTTACAATTATAGGAAATTGGATCACACTTTATAAAGGATTTTTTTGCCATCCTATGGATTAGCTGTGGGCATAGGATCCTTCATGCAGGTTTTCAATTTATTTATTAATAATTAAAATATTAATAATTTTCTATTTGTTGAACTGAACTTGTTTCTGACTCACTATGTGAGAACAGGGTAAGACAAAGGTACTTCGGACCAGGAAGGGAATAGGGGAGGGTTTAGAGTTTTCTAATGTTGCTCAATGGCAGATAACTGGGTGGGGGGGAGGTGATTTGAAGGTAAGATGATGTAGAGAAGTGGAGCCAGATGCTCAACTGGGTAATAAATTCTTCAATTTTTAAAAAATAATTCTTCTATTCTTATAATCCTGTTAACAGCATCTACCCATAGGGTTAGAGAGGGTGTAATAGTAGATTCTTTAGTAAATGGGTATTGATTGTCAAGCAGCCTGGAGATTGCGAAACAGAATCTACATAAATACTATTATAACCTCAAAACACTTAGGGGGTTATTCACAAAGCTAGCCGAGGGATCAGCCGTAGCTCTGAAGGGCTCCAGAAACCGAAGCTAGCCGAAGGATCAGTCGAACCGTAGGGCTGCTGAATGGGCTATTCACAATAGCCTGTACAGCGCCTGAAGTCGGCCGAGCGGCTCAGCTGAGCTGAAGGCACATGCTTATGCTCCACTGAGATGAAGTTACAGCTGGAGCGGGGTGTACAGCCGGCCGAACGCCACTCAAATGACAGCTGGGCAGAGCCAGCCGGGATTTCATGGCTGGCTCTGCCCAGTTATAATGACAGATCAGCGTCCCCAAATAACTTGGGGATGCTGAACTGTCATTAAACAATGACAACAGGGTGGAGCCGGCCGTGACATCAGCTGCTGGAGCTTCGGCTCAGCTGATCCAGATGTTGGAACATGCAGAGCATGTTCGGCTGACCGAAGTGCAGCCGTGGACAGCTGATTTCAGCCAATGTACGGATTAAATCAGCCGTACTGAGCCGTTGTGAATAGCACATTCACACTTATTATGAAGGTAAATCCCTCTCTACTGCATTCTCTGGCAGGTGTTTGGAACATCTCTAAATATTCAATGTAATTAGACCTATCAGTACAATATTTTCAAGTTTTTCCTGAGCAAAGCAGGACATTAAAGCTTTACTGGTGAAAACTAAGGCTTTTGCTAATCCTCTATGATGTAGGGTAATGTATATCTCTGGTTGGGAGAGGCTATAGGTAGTCCCTCTACATATTTTAAAGCATTACACCATCTTTTTAAACACATGGGACACAGATTGTTAGTCATCATGGGCTATCTGTGCACGATAAAAAAACAAAAATTGCTTGAGCAAGGCTATCTTGATTTGTTAAACAAACACGTTAACTCTTTTCAAACTGTCACTGCAATGGCTGTAGCATATAGCTACCTAACTAAATGCATAACTGCAGTTTCATAGTACACAAAATGAAAAAAGGATATTTGCATGCAGTAAGAAAGCAGTGATATTTCAAAATAAGATTATTTTAGTTTACCAGAATTACAGAATTCAATGCTGCACCTTACAGTTTCTAGATTTGTAATTATACTGTGGCATCTGCTTTAAAAAATCTGTTCCACTTATGTGAATATATGGCAATACATCTAAACATAAAATTGGACTTTTAAGGTGTCAAAGTATTGTCTAAAAACTTATTTACATTTCCATATGAAACTAAAAAAAACAATTCACATAGCTATGTGGAGAAATAAAGTTCTGTCATACATAGAAATAACATAACATTCTAATTTTTCTCAATACACAAACAAATCTATTTAAATAGGAATTAAATTCTGGTTTGTGTCAACTATGAGTTCAATCCAAAACTCTAGTTGTTTGCTGCTTAAGAAAAACTAATGGGATTGATCCCCTTCTTAGCTACAATTACCAGTCATGCAATTCCTAGCCTTTGAACTGCAGTCAAGTGGCATACATAGTTACATAGTTACATCGTTACAAAGTATTTGGGGTTGAATAAAGACATACGTCCATCAAGTCCAACCCATATAGGTCCACTCATCATCTCATTCTTAGGGATACTGGCATCCCTGGATATTACAGTCCCTCAAGAAATTGTCCAAAAGTTTCTTGCACAAATCTACACTCTTGGCTGAAATCACTGCCGATGGCAGCGAGTTCCAGACCTTAACCGCTCTTACTGTAAAGAACCCTCTTCGCCCATTGTGCTGGAATTTTTTCTCCACCAACTTTAGGTGGTGGCCTCTAGTCTTTGTAATGGAGTTAATCTCAAACAGTTTGTTGCCAGTGTTGCTGTCACCATTGAACATCTTGTACATGAGAATCATATCCCCCCTTAATCTCCGTAATTCTAGCGTAAACATGTTTAAGGTCAGAAGCCTTGTCTCATAGCTCTAGCTCATGGGCATAGAAGGCCCAATGACAGCTAACAGGTGTGCAAGGACAGGGAGTGGCACAGGTACCAGTAGGTAACGTTGCCACTGGAGATGCAGGATCTGTGGTGCAGACGTTCCCCAGATAGGAAGCAGGCAAGGAAGCAGATCTCTGGTAAGCAGCTATAATCTAAAGGAGTCTCTAAAGGAGTCCAATTAACCTGGGTTCACTTAAATCATGAACAAGGAAATTAAAAAAAGAATTTCAGCACATGGATTCACTCAATGACTGTTCATCTACAGCAGTGGTTCTCAACCTGTGGGTCGTTGTGTGATTTCTGTTGTGCTAGGTGAGAGTCCTCCTCAGCCCTCTCCTAGCGCAGCAGTGCCAGTTCTCCCGCCAGACCGTCGCTGCAGCAGCTGCGTCATCCCTAAGGGCCTGTTCACACGACGTCCGTTTTGTGTGCTGACCGGCTCCGTACGCTGCTGCACTCAAAATGCATCCCAATGTATCCCTATGTGTTTTATGGGCTCCAGTTCTCACGTGCGCAGTCCGTTCAGCTTACGACAGAAAAAATACTGCATGTCACATTTTGTCAGGTCCGGAAACGGTCCGGATACGCAAACGCGCACGAAACGCAACGAAAACGCAACGAAAACGGAACAGAAACGCAACGCAATGCAGCTAAGGGGGAAAAAAGGAAAAAATTGTATTCTTGCTCCACTTATTATGATGTCATCAACGTTGACAAAAAATTAACTGTCAGCATCCGGACCGAAAACGCATCAAAAACGCACTACATCAGCAGCTCCACGTCTGCTGATCAGCACCTGATCAGGACCTGATCAGGACCTGATCTCATGTGAACAGGCCCTTAATGTTACCGTTGGGGGTCACAACAACTTGGCAAATGTTAGCAAGGGGTCCCGACCCTAGAAAGGTTGAGAACCACTGCCCAGAATTGGCCCTGCCCACAAAATTGAAAACTTAACACAGAGCAAGGACACCTTATAACTGCATTCCATCAGTGAACAACCAGAGCCTACACAGCTCTCTACTCCACCAACAATACTCCACCCTGCCCAGTTGCACTAAAGAAGGCACCCAAACACAGGTAATGGGGGAAGAGAGAGAAGATATGACGTACCTGGTTGGAGACCAGTAGATGAGCAGGCTTCCCTTGCGGCTCGTGCCCCTCACCCCCTGAAGATGGAGACAGAAGGTGAGTGACAGTGAGTAGCACGAGTACCAATGATGATGCAGAAACTGTGCTGGAATGGAAGTCCAGAATCAGGATCAGAAACTGGTCAAACGAAGCCGAGGTCAAGTCGAGCGGGCAGCAGAGTACCAGACAGGAGCATGGTCAAAGGACAGCCAAGGAGTCAAACCAGCTAGGCAATGAAGTAGAAAACAGTGGGGCAGAGGCAAAGTTCAGTAAACAGGCTGAGGTCAGGAGGCAGGCAGCGATCATAGGTAGTCAGGAACAATCAAGGTAAGGCACAGGAAACAGGTAATCAAACAGAGTAGCTGGCACACAGGGAACTTGCTGAAGATCATCCAGCAACTACGGATTATGCAGGCTCCTTTATATAGGCCAATCCATTAGAAGGAGGAGCATCACTTCCTGTGCACCCGAGGTGAGCACGTTTGCACGATCAAGTGCATGTTTCCCAGTTACACGGAAAACGGGACCATGCGCAGAAGCAGCCATTACCTTACAGAAGATGAATTTGGCAAATCCCCAAATATTACACCACCATAGCCACCCCCACAGGTAACCCACCAGGGAGCAAGGGGAGGAGCATACCAAGGGGAATGCCAAGTTACATCCATGCAACCCTGATAAGTTACAGACAATACTTAGAGCAGAGTACAAAGACCGCAAAAACAAAGGGATTAGACAAAAACAAAACCTTATTTAGCATGGTATGCATACATTTGCATTGAGGTGAAAACAATACATCTCAAATGTCTACAACCATCAATACACTTTTAGAGACTTTACATTTCACCATACATGATTTTATGCTCTATTAAATATATAATCATATATATGCTTCTAAAAAAGCTGTTTAGTTATCCCAACAAAAAAGAGCCACATAATGTTAGATACATCACCCCTGCTGTTTTACAATCTACATAATGCTTTGTCATTAAATTATTACCATCAGATAATCAGACATCACTTTGATCACTCTTATACATTTACAATATTTACAACATTCGATTGCAAGGATCACATTGCTGATTGTCCTCTACAGTGATGATGCAGTGGACATCAGCAATGTGCAGCACTGGGTGAAACATTTTGAAGGAGAAATTGAAATTCCACTACAGCATACCCATAAACATTCTTTAGCAGATTATGGATTTCCTTAGGTGCGCAATCCTCTTTTGCCAGGAAGTCAATTACAGCTCATTGTTTTAGCCACAGATCCGTGATTCTAATCACTCGATCTGAAAAAGAAAAGCATACATTAGTGGGGTAAGGACACCTCTATAACATGGTAGATGAACATTCACAGTCACTCTAAAAGATTTCAAATTACAGACATGGAGGCATTACTTTTTGATTGACCCTTATATTCATTGAATTGACTTCTTTGTTTTCTGTTTTTTTTACTAAAGATTAGAGAGACCCTCTAGATTGCTTCTTAGCTTTGTTAAATGCTTTTTAAGCACTTTTTTTTTTTAATAAAACCTCTTTGTACTAATCTTTCGTTTAATATGTTAGCCTCATTATAGAAATCTTTGTTGTCTGTGCAATTCCTTTTTGGTCACAAATGTTGATTGTATGGAATGCTTTTGATCAGAGTAATCCGATTCACACTGCCGGCATGCAAAATTGTATTTCCTTCTATGAGCTTGCAATATAAATTACTCGCTAGAATATTAACATCCCATACATAAATTAGAATATTTAAAAAGGGAACACCTTTTTGACTACAGTTTATGGCGAATTTCAAAATAAATACATTAGAATTTAAACAATCAACAAAGTATCTTAAATTCTCTAGACTGCCATCCCATATCATGAAAACATTGTACCTGTACCATGATAATACATGACACAGGAAAAAAGGCAAGGCTTCACTGGAGAAAATATGGTGCTCCCACCCCAATTCAGTTTGGCATAGGATGGGGCACAGCAAGTGCCTATCACTTTGCCCTACACCTGGCGGTAGTGGAGGCCACTGTAGATAAAATGATTATGCATTAAAAATAAGTCCAGTTGTAATAAGACAAATTTACTGAGACTCAATTGGTCCTGACCTCTCTGGTACACAAATGCTATAACCATTTCTAGGGCCTTTCCATGTGGAAGGCTGCTATATAGATCCTCTTTGTCTTTTGCTACTAACCAGGCTTCCTATGTTATATACATCCCTTCAATTAATTGTAATAGATAAATAGTTTCCTTGGTGTATGAGGGCAAGTTTAAGATGTGGGGTCTAAAATGGGCAGCCACAGTATTGCTGGCATTCTTAGCCAGACTGCCTACCTCTGAAATAATGGGTCTATTGGGAGGGGGGCATGTTATGTTGCTTTTGCGTCTTTGGTAGAGCATAAGATGCGGACACTCGTAAAAACTCCCATGTGTGTTTAGGAATTAAAACGGATTTGTAGGCCGTAGTGTTTGTTGAACATTTCAACTGTAGCATTAGAAATGTTTTATACAATGCCTATTTTTTTAATATTAAGGCACCTTATTTCATATTGTTCATCATTTATAGTTACAATGTTGCCCCCCCCCTTGGGTTTAGTAACAATACGGTCATTATTTTGCAAGTGTCTAAGGGGCCTGGACTTGATTAAAAAATTTGTTGGAATTTTAGTAAGAAAATATTGCTTTGCAGTGGTATCAGATACTTTCTCTATGTGAGCGACTGTTTGTTGGAGGAAGACAGAAATGTTAGGATTTGTATGTAATGATGGGAATGGATTTTGTATTTCTTTCTTAAATCCTTTATTGGTACCTCAGAGTCAGTACATCCCAGTCCATGCTGTCCCCATTCACCAATTCCCTGTAATCCTGTCTATAAATGACAGCTATGTGCTTGAATATCTAAAGAGCCCACTCCACGGGTCATAGTATTGTTTTTCATAGTACCATGTTCACAACTCAAAAATTTGGTATTGTTAGAATTAAATGGTCTAGGACATATTTGTCTCTTTGTGCAAACTGTGAAAGAATAAAAGAGGAGAAATGAGAAGAAGCATCGGAAAGATTTTTTTCTTCATCTATAAATTGTCTGTTTTTATATCTTGATTTATGAAATGTATTTTGATACAGATAGTTCTATTTATCAGGCTGTGCACTGCAGAATGCCATTTTATCTAATTTTACTAATAATATTATTATTAAACTTGTCCAGATATACTTTTAACTCTGTCCTTTTCTCCAAATAGTTTGTGGGAAGACAGACTTGCATTCTGCATTAACTGGATATTATCATCTATCAATTTAATTTCTTGTTATATTCCTTAATCAATATACCTATCATATTTTAAGAGCAGATGTTTAAATTCGCTTCCCATTTCAATCTAAAGTCGGTGCTTACATTTTTTAAGTTTAGAAATATTTGAATGAGGTGAAGCTCTGCAGACATCCATCATGCAATCATGTGCAAGCAAAAACACTTGTTTGTTTTTTTCTTGTGCGTAATTGGGTATTCTTTGCAAAGTGAATTTTTACCACATTCATTAACCACTTCCCGGCCGGCCAGGAGCTATCTAGATCTGAGCGGGCGTCTTTAGACGTTCGCTCAGCCACGCTCCCTCGTGCACGCCGCTGGGCACGTGCGAGCGGGAGATGCCCGTTGTTTGGAAACAGGCAGCGATGCCCGTTAATATACAAGCGATCCGCCGGCATTCTTGTGTCACTCTCCAGCTTCCGATGCTGGAGAGAAGCTGATGCAGCAGATCTCTGCTTCATCAGCTTCTTAAGGGGGGTCCTAGGTGACATTGGGGGTCTTGGAGACCCTTGATGTCTCCATAAAGAGGACCTGTCACATATTTTGCTATCACATAAGGGGGTTTTCTAACCCCCCTATGTGATCGCAATAAAGTTAAGTGAAAAAAAATAGGAAAAAAAATGTAAGTCCCCCCCAAAAAATGTAAAGTTACAAATAAAAAAAAGAATACATTTTTTTAATAAAGTCCCCCCCATACATACACGCATGCAAACAGGCATCGGGTGCGCATACGTGCAAAAACGACGATTTCGCCCATTACGCCGCACATGTGACATATCGTCGCGAACGTCGGAATGAGAGCAATCGTTCTAGGGCCATCAATCACTGATAACACTAAACTGATGAGCTGTAAAAGCTTTTAAAGTGTCACCTATGGTCAATTTCGGGTATGGTAGTTTTTTGCGATTTCGCGGGTGCGCGCAATTTTCAAGCATGACCTGTTTGGTGTCTATTTACCCGACGTGACCCTGTCTTTTATATTTTACCAAAAATATGGGTAATAATGGAACATAATGGGGGGAAAAAACTTTTTTTCCCAAAAATTTCAATAATTTTTCCTTAATATAGTAAAATATAAAAACCCCAGTGGTGACTTCCGGTTCCGATTCGCCCTGAACCGGGACGCCTGTTATCATCACATATTTACATGTCACAGGTACGTCGGATTTTCTTATGCCGGGGGGAGCAGCAGGTGGAGGGAAAAAAAAAAGAGAGATAACTATCGGCAATTGACTGCAAAAGAGGGCGGGTACAATGCTAGTTTACTATTGGCTATTGCAATAGAAATAGCCAATAGTAATGTCCCAATGCTTTTGAATGGGACTTTTTTTTTTTTTCTCTATTCTGACATGCTCGTGTCAGAATAAAGAAAAAAGACACAGCGGGGTTTCTCTCCTTGGCGGCTGAATTCTCCTGAATCCTCTTACTCTAAAACATTGTCTGGAACAGTAAAGTTAATCAAGATTTGAGATTATACAATTTCCTGCCCCATATATTCTGGGTTGATTATAGAACCATTTTATTCTTATTGCCTAAACAAAACTGTTTCATATATTTAACATCCGTCTTTAACAACTTTAAAGAGTGATTTCTGTTCCTTTATTGTCAAAATGTCTTGCTAATCTACATGTGTCAATGTGCTACCTTTTTAAATTAAGGGCCATATCTGAAATTTTCACATTTTCTGGATATTTGTCTGTCATGTCATTTTCTGACACCAAGTCCTTTGAGCTGCATTGATCTACATAGATCACTGCAAGCTCAATGCAAGGGCACATAGAAAACAATTCCATGTCCCTATCACATGTTCACACTATACATGAGATGTGGTGCGCACTGTGCAAAATTCAGAATATATGCATTTTTGCAGCAACTTACTGCACAGCATGTCACTGCACTGTGCCGCAGCGCACTGCAACACGCTGTGGTGTATAGAGTTAAATAAAGTGTAATTTTGTGACACTTCAATAAAGTTTAAAAAGAAAAAGTAAACAAAAGTGATGTGTTCTAACACTGCCCCTAGACAATGCACATCAGCACACACACATTGTAGCATGCAATGTGGTGTAAACATGTCCTAAGCCTGGCTCTGGTGCTCCACCACTGTCCTGAAATCGTTAGTCTGTATTCTTTTAGAAAAACTGTCACATGACAATAAACAAAAATGTATCAGTACTTGTACTTGTAAGTACTTGGGCAAGTAACAGTACTTGTAATCGCAAAACTGGTATCGGTGCATCCCTTTATTTATATTTATAAAAATAAAATCATACATTAAAACAGAGATGTACAAATCCCAGGATTTGTACAAATCCCTTTTTCCCCTTTTTCCCTTTCGAGCTCCAAGAATACTTTTCTTGGAGCTCGAAAAGTATTCGTACTTGTACTTGTACCGAGTACTGTACTTGGTATCAGTGCATCCCTAATTGATATTGTTTGTTTTTGTAGCTGTAAAAATGTGGCTTTCATGTCTATAATACATCTGATGTCTGAAATTATGTATTTTATAACCCTGTCTGAGAACATAACATTATGTATTTTATGTTTTTCTCCTAGGTGCTTTTCTTATTCCATATACACTGTTCCTTATCATTGCTGGAATGCCATTGTTCTATATGGAATTGGCTCTTGGACAATACAACAGAGAAGGTGCAGCCACTGTGTGGAAGATTTGTCCCTGTTTCAAAGGCAAGTATTATACTCCATGCTAAAAAAAGTATATATTTATTAGATTTCAGACAATCATTTAGATTTCAAACAATGTAAAAAAAAAAAAGTCTACACAGCAGAAGAAGGTGGCCGATGCATATGCTTCGGCTCAACTGAGCTGAATTGACAGCTGAAGCGGGGCGAACAGCCTGCCAAAGGCTGGCCGTTCTCCGCGCAAATGACAGCTGGGTGGAGCCAGCCATGATCTCACAGCTGGCTCTGCCCAGTTGTAATTACAGCCCCACGTCCCCAAATGACTTGGGGACGCTGATTTGTCATTAAACAATAATAACTGGGCGGAGCCGGCTTTGATGTCATGGCCAGCTACGCCCAGTTGTTATTCATTGGCCAGGACCTGCTAGAAGACTCTAGCAGGTGACGGTCAATAGGACACAGTTGGGCAGAGATAGCTGTCACTGCTAACTCCGCCCAATTGTTCTTTTTCTTTTTTTTAAATATCTTTATTTCTTTTTTAATTTTACAATGTATTTACATTTTTAAAATATATATATATATTTTTTTTTAATTCTTTCGTTTTTTATTTTGAGCCAACGTTTTACAATATACATACAACACATAAACAGTTGAGCCATTAGAACGTACAGGTACAAACTGCAAATGTATATCAACATCTTCCAGCCCCATTCGCTGAAGTAACCAAATAGTTAACATTAACAGTACAACATCATATGTGGCGTCTGGGCGTTCTGGGGTGATTGCAATGTAGATCATACAGGTCCTGAAGTACAATAGGCAATAAGTTTGATAGGCAGGGGTGGGGAAGCCTAGGGGTCCACCAGTCTGCTTCCGTAGACTGAGGAGTGAGGTAGGGCAAATAACCACTTGGGGACAAAATAGGGAGGAGGGAAGGGGTAGACAGACAAAAAGAAGGGAAGGCATCGCCAGCAAGGGGGCATGGAAGGGAAGGTAGAGATTGCCGGGACATGGTAGAGCCTGTTGAAAGGGCCACTCACGGGGTATTCCCTCGATGGTTGTGTAAGGGGGACAGATCGTACAGAGTATGCCATGTACTCCAGCCAGTAGAACCACGTCTTTGAGTAACGCTCCTGCCTGCCCTGGGAGGAAAGAACCATGTCCTCCATTACACTAATCTCCTCCACCCGGCGCACACACATAGAAATTGCAGGGGAGGAGGTGTTTCTCCAGAGGCTCGGGATGCAGGATTTAGCCGCATCCAGCAAGTGGCGCACCACAGATTGGGAGTAAGCTTTCCTGGACATTGGAATGTTGTGTAGCAGGAAGATTGAGGGGTCCAACGGGAGGTCAGATTCCAGAAACTTCTTTACAATGTCACAGACCGTAGACCAGAATTGTGCTAAGGCAGGGCAAGGCCAAAAAACATAAAGTAGAGTACCCCATCTGCGTTACATCTCCGGCAGACATCGGCAACTCCACCATATATTTTGTGTAAGAGCCCCGGTGTGCGATACCATCTCATAAGGATCTTAAGGATAAGGATATTCCCGACATTGGGCTTCTGAGAGGGTGATCCCTAGGTCTCGTTCCCAGTGCGTCAGAAACGCAGGTTTCCCGAGGTCAGTTGGTGCTGAAAGGGTAGCATAGATCTCTGATAGAGTATGTCGCGTCGGTCCCCTAGAATCGCATAATCTTTCAAAAGGCGTATTTCCAAAACATGCCGCTGGCGGTAAGGTAAGTAAGAAGTGTCTCAGTTGGTAAGCTTTCCATTGATCTAAGCCAAAGACTCCGTCGGCATCAGTAAGGGTTTGCATGGAGGGCCATGTACCTCTGCTTAGAAAATGAGATGCTTGAAACAGGTTTTTGGCGAGCAAGAGTCGGAAAGGACCAGACAAGTTAACTGGCGGAAAGGCCGGGTTACCCATAATTGGGTAAAGCG
The DNA here is from genome assembly GCF_000935625.1 of Nanorana parkeri. Classification (NCBI taxonomy): domain Eukaryota; kingdom Metazoa; phylum Chordata; class Amphibia; order Anura; family Dicroglossidae; genus Nanorana; species Nanorana parkeri. Next base: position 431,265 of record NW_017307630.1, read on the forward strand.
GGGAAGCCTCGGAAATCAGACGACACCTGTTAAGTGCCTTTGAGCTTACTGCCAGAGTCGCCCCGATCAGGGGGTGGGCCTTAAGCGAGGGGGGAAGAGTCGAGGGACACCATGCCATCATAGGCAGGAGATAGGGCGACATGGATTGCTCCAAGGGCACCCATTGTTTGGTAGAGGAATGTCTGCACCAGTCAACTAAGCGAACCAAATGGCTAGCTATATAGTATTTTCGTAAATCAGGAAGGGCTAGACCCCCCGAGTCTTTGGGTAAAGTCAGGAGGGAGTGGCTCAAGCGAGGGTGGCGGTTAGCCCATACAAATTTCATCAGTAATGAGGTAACCTGCCGAAAGTACCTATCCGGGATCGCTATGGGAAGTGCTTGAAAGAGATACAGAAATTTAGGCAAAATAGTAATTTTGATAGCGTTGCACCGCCTAAACCAGGAAAAGAAGCCCTTCTGCCAGTTGGAGAGTAGCACGCGTACCTGTGCCAGAAGAGGTGGGAAATTGTAAGTGAAGATATCTTTCACGTCCGGAGGTACGAACGTGCCCAGGTATTTCAGCGCTCGGGTTGTCCACTGGAAATGAAAATTATTCTGCAGAGAGCGAGTGAGCAGAGGTGGGAGAGAGATTCCCATGGCAGTGGATTTGCTGAAGTTGATCTTCAGGTTGGACAGCTCACCATACACCGCAAATTTCAGCATAAGATTAGGTAGGGAGATTACCGGGTTGGTCAGAGAGAACATCATGTCATCCGCATAGGCAGATACTTTGTACTCCTTTGATCCCATTTTAACCCCAGTCACGTCCACATTGGACCTAATGTGGCCCAAGAATGACTCCAGAGAGAGGGCGAATAGGAGTGGTGAAAGGGGGCAGCCCTGCCTGGTGCCATTCGTGATTGGAAAAGGGTCTGAACGCCATTCACCTTGGCACATGCTGTTGGGATGGAGTACACCGCTGAAATCCAGGATAACATGTGTTCTCCCAGACCAATGTGCTTCAGAGTAGCAAACATGAAGTCCCATGAGACCCGATCAAAGGCCTTTTCAGCATCGGTAGAGAGGAAGAGACAAGGCAGTTTGGATCTCGCCGCGTAATGGACAAGATGACAGGTCTTAATGGTGTTATCACGAGCTTCCCTTGCTGGAATGAACCCAACTTGGTCATAGTGTATCAAGGCAGGCATGTGGGGGCTCAGTCTAGTCGCCAATATTTTGGTAAATAGCTTCAGGTCGGTGTTTAGGAGAGATATAGGGCGGTAACTGCCACAAGAAGAGGGATCCTTGCCTTCTTTTGGGATAACTGAGATATGAGCAGAGAGAGAGTCTCGAGTAAGCCGCGAAGAAGAGGACAGGGCATTGAATGCGTTCGTAAAGCGGCCTGCCAGATCTGCGGACAAAACCTTATAATAGTGGGTCGTGAAGCCATCAGGCCCGGTTACTTCCCTGTCTTGGTGGCTTTGAGAGCCGCGCTGAATTCATCCGAGGTTATGGGAGCCTCCCTACCCTGTGCAGCCAGAGAGGACAGAGCGCTCGAGGATAGGTAAGAGGCGATCTTACCTTGTAAGGTGCCCTGAGGAGCAAGGTCAGAAGGGAGAGATTGCTGCGAACATGACCGCCTTGAGACCAATTTTGCCCTTCAAAAGCAAATACCGTCACTCAGCATCTGTCTGACAGTCCGTGAACGTCCAAGGTACCTGTCTAGAAAGCACTATAGAAACCCCTCTGGATTTGGAAGACTCGTTGCAAGAGTGGTAGGAGAATGGGTAACGGAAATCTTTAAGCGAAGAAGTAGCGTCAGCTCTAAAGTGGGTCTCCTGTATGAAAGCCAAATGGGATCCCCATCTCCCGAGGTCGTGCAGCAGCGTTTTCCTTTTTTCAGGGGTATTAAGGCCCTTGGCATTAATGGTGACCAGCTTCAGCTCCTCCATGTCCTGGCGATTAGAGGGAGCAGTAAGTGAATGGAGGACAGTAGTATAGGGCGACCAGGAGGGATGAGGAAGAGAGGCGGAGGGGAAGAGAGAAGAGAAAGAGAGAGGGGGGAGGTATGAGAGAGAAGAAAGGAAAGAAGAAGAGGATGAAGCAGAGAGGGGACGGGAGGAGAATGTGGGAGGGGAAGGCAACAGGGGTTGGGCAAAGCCTGCTAGATCAGCAGAACAGGGGGTTGTCTATGGGAGGTCTAACCCTCAGTGGCAAAAACTCCAGACCGTGGGGTCCAGGGATTGCCTGGCCTAAGGGGGGAAAAACAAAAACGAAAAACGAATAGGCTTGGCAATGGGTCTCGGAGAGGTTAAGTCCCAACCAGCTCCGGGTTCACAGCTTCAGTTGAGAGTAAATACAGGTAAATGATTGGCACCTGAGCAGTTTAAACATACAAAATATATACATGTCTGTCAGAGTATCATGTGTAGTCGGGGAAGGGTGGCCAACCCACACCCGAAAGCTCCACGGGATTGCCCCTCGCCGGGAGAGGAGGGCGCCCGCCTCCCAATCAAACCTTGCAGACCCCCAAAGGTAAAATTTAGGGATGACGCGGCTGCTGCAGCGACATCTGGAGGCGTGGCAGGAGAACTGACACTGCTGCGCTAGAAGAGAGCTGAGGAGGACTCTCACCTTGCACAGCGACCCACAGGTTGAGAACCACTGCTATAGGCCAAGACGGGACTGGGCTCTGCAGCTGGAACTAGAAGGATTGGATTTAAAGTGTGTGGCTATATAACATATGAGGTACATACTCCGCAGTACTGTCACTGATAGTGATTGGCTAAAAAAAAAAACAGAGCAGAGAAAGGTCCCGACCTTTCCGGGAGAAAGTGTTTATCTCCCGGCGGCCGAGAGCCACTAGGCGACCCCTGGCAAATTGTAATTTGACCCCCGCGGGGGTCCCGACCCACAGGTTGAGAACCACTGAGCTAGAATGAATGCTCTCAAGGAAATCGGCATAAAACATGGCATAGGGATATGACTTGAGGATACTAGGCCATAAGTCCCCACAGGGACTCCCCGCCCGGGTATCTCTCCAGGCCCCCCCGCAAATGCCCCCATATAGGCGGAGGGCGGCAAGGAGCCCGGAGAGAGCCCCCGAGAGGTCCAGTATAAACAAGGGAATGCTAAGGGTATACATATAAATCTCTATCCCACATATGTACCTAGAATAAATGCCCTAGATCAAGTATACCTCCTCTCGAGGAATACATCCAAGAGATGCTGGACATGGAACACGCTTAATGTAAAAGGCAATCATGTAAATCTCTATCCTACAGGCATATGTAGAGGGACTGCCCTGAAGCAAGAATAAGCACTCCCAAGGTAATAGGCATATAACATGGCATAGGAATATGACCTGAGGATACTAGGCACCAGGTCCCCACAGGGACCCCCCTCCCGGGGATACCCCGGGCCCCCCCACAGGCCCCCCCGTACAGGCGGAGGCCAGCAAGGGGCCCGGGGAGATCCCCAGGGAGGACCAGCACAAACAAGTTAATGCGAGAGGTAGTCATGTAAATCACTTCTCTTACAAGCGTATCTAAAACAACTGCCCTAATGCAAGGAAAAACGGCTCTCGAGGAACACAACCCCGAGATGTTAGACATTGAGCACAGTTAACAGTGGTATGCCCTCGGTCAATTGCCACGTTCAGGTTCGTGGGTGAAAAAAAAAACGCAATCGCAAAGTCACCATCCCAGAGTTCCCGGGTGTGATGACCTGGTTTCCGCCCATGCGACTGCATTCCGTCTATGGTTCATTATGTGATGGGGCCAGGTGTTGGGGACCCCGTTCCCTGGGTATCTGTAGGGGTCGTCTAGCTGACCGATCCGATGGATGGTATCGATTGGAGATCGGGACACAGGATGAGCGTCCAGCGGCGCGGGTCCCATCGGGTCTGCTGCCAGGATCCAAAAGATCTTGCAGCCAATTAGGCACAGGGATGGGGTCCGTTTGCAGAAAGGAGAAGAGCGCCGGGAGGTACAGGTGGAGGATTGTCTTTTGGACAATAAGGTAAAACGGGTAACCCCATTTATAGGTCGCACCACAGTCACGGATCTTCTCCAGGAGAGGACGGAGAATGCATCTCATCAGTAACGTATGTCTGGAGACATCTGGATACAGGCGAATTTGGGCACCATCAAAATCCAGCGTACCTTTCCTCCAAGCGTGGGTCATTATGTCTTCTTTTTTAGTATAGTAGTGTACTCTGCATATGACATCCCTGGGGCGGGCTACATCCGTGGAGCGGGGTCCCAGTGATCTATGAACCCATCCAGTTCGATCGGGGATCCATGGGGGCTGTCACGATACAGATTGAGAATCTCACAAACAGTCTGCTTGAGGTCAGTTGCGGCAGTGGATTCCGGAATGCCTCGGATGCGGATATTATTCCGCTGACCCCAGTTGTCTTGGTCGTCGGTGGAAAGCAGGACATGAAACGTCTGTTGTTGGTGGCACGTCTGTGTTCGCTCCAATAGGGCGACTCTCTCTGATAGATCCGAATGGGATCGTTCAACATCCGTAAGCTTAGATGTAAAGGTCGTGATCTCCTGTCTGATTTCAGCGAAGTCTTGTTTGTATATGGATTCAATGCGGGCCGTGAAAGCCTCAAAGTCTGCTTTAGTGGGAATGAGTGCTGCAATGTCAACCTTTGTCGGCAGGGCTTGAAGCAAGGCTCTAAGGTCAGCTTCCACTTGAGGTTCCATCTGCGAACCCAGCGCAGGCCAGTGGGAATCCCCCGTCGGCAGCAGTTTAGGGGAAGCCGAGCGCCAGGAGCTCGATGAGCCCTCTTCCCCAGACACGATAGGGGGTATAGCCCATGCATCTTGGCGTACTGAGGAGGCTGGGGGTGTCTGGGCCCGTTGGAAGCCTGTGCGAGGCGGCAGTGGGGATAGCCCATGGCTAGGGCTGGTCTCCATGTTTGGAGATGGGAACTGTGCCATAGTGGGTTCCCCCCTGGGTAGCATAGAAATTGAGGCCGGGGCTTCTCCGGCCTGTGCCCGAGTGAATACAGGGGAGGAGCTTACCTCTGTGTGAGGCGAAGAGGGCCGCCAGTGCCTCATGGATGGCAATTCCCAGGTAGTGGGGGGGATCAGCTGTGGGTTTTGCTGTTGGGCCCAGTCGTCCCCCTCCGTCCGCTGTGAGTCCATGTCCTCCAGTTCCCCGTCTCGGCCCGCTCCAGGAGTCGGGGTAGGAGGAGCCAAGTCTGTCCCTTGCGGGGTGGCGTCCTGCGGCCCGGTCAACAGGAGGCGACGGCCTCCTCTCCTCCGGGTCCCGTGCTCATGTTAGGGATGTCCGCAGGTCCTGCTGCTGGGTCCAGTGGGGGCTCTCTAGGTGTCGGAGCTCCGACCCCTCCGCTTTCTTTGACTGGCGAGTCTCCCGAAGCGGAGTGGGAGGAGCTAAATCCGCCTGACACTGAGTGGTATCCAGCGGCCCTCTCTGTACTGTGGAGTGGTGGGATGGAGGCCTCCTCTCCCCCGAGGAAGGGGCCCCAGCGAACTGGCGGTGGAAAGCCGATTTTGGGGTCGACTTGCGCCCCTTCTGCTTGCCCTTCTTTGACATGCTGCAGGCAGGCGATGAAGTGGCTCAGGGTGCCAGTAAAGAAGAAGCTGTGTCCGGAGCTATAGGAGTCTGCTGCCTCAAACGGCCATTGCCAAGCCACGCCCCCATCTTTAGAATATTTTTAAAATATTTTTTTTTCTACTATTTTCACAGATTTTCTATTCTGCTCGGTACCACAAAGCTACCAAGCAGAATAGCCAAGCCGAATGCCGCTCGGCGGCATTCTGCTATTCACTCACTGCCGTTCGCCCCTGTGTAAATAGGGGCGAACAGCAGCCAGTGAGCTGCCAGAGCTTCGGCTCAGCTGATCCAGATGTTGGATTGGCAGAGCATGTTCGGATTACCGAAGGCAGCTGATGTACGGCTGATTTCAGCTGATGTACGGCTGAAATCAGCCGATCTGAGCCGGAGTGAATAGCCGAACGTCGTTCGGCCCTGTTCACTTCGGCTCAGTTATTCACTCGGCTGCCTTCGGCAGCTTAGTGAATAACCCTATTAATAATTTACATATAGCAAAGTAATCAATTGATTGTTTAATCCAACATATTTGGCTAGGCGTTACATAAAGTATTCAGCTCTCTGCCCCAGAATATATTCAAACATCATTACATTTTGTAATCATCGATACATTTTGTACTTAAGTTTACTAAATAATGTTTATTTCACAATTAGGATTGTATTCATCAATTTTTGAGGAGGGCTCTCCTTTTTATCTGCTGCAGCCCTTCCCCTATCTTGTAGTTTCTCGTCCAGTAGAGTCTGATCTATCTGCCCCATTACTTTCTACCTTTCAATGCTAGTTTAAAAACTCCTTCAGCCTTCCAAAAAAGCTTTCATTTCACAGCATATCTGCTGCTGCCAATTACAACTCCAGCCCTAAAGGGGATAGTATATAGTATATTCCAATCAGATCCTTATCCCATTCCAAGCCCTGATGCAAGGGGAGTGTTGTTATACCCAAAACCTGTTGGCTGTCTTTTGTTTGACTGAATTGTGAACAATTGAAGGTACTTTTGGACTCTTTCACCTGTTTGTTTGGCACCCTTTATTTCTGAACAGCCACAGCACAACAGACCCCTTTCATTTAGGTGTAAACCAACCTCAGCATACAGGATGACCCCAGCTTAAAGGGTCATTAGTTCATTTGTTAGCCATAAATGTCTCTTTTATTACAATTGACTGATGTTTGGCATGTCATCTGCCCCTGTGGTTTATTATAATTTCATTCAGTAATATGAGGACACTCGCATATTTCAGGCACATTTTTTTGTATGGGACCATATCAGACATAAGAAACTAATCTGGACCCAACTGGTTTATAAACTATTATTATACCTCAAATTATACCGCAAGAAAAACAGATAGTTCCCACCAATACAGGATTTGGTTCAATCAGATTTTATTAGAAATTTTCAGTACAAATCAAGGAAAACAATCATACTTATGATGAAACAGTTATAAGTATAACAACAAATACAAAAGGGGAGGTGAAGGGGTACTCCCGGATAGGGATATCACAGTGCAGAGAAGGCTCTTCTCTTATCCGACCCAGACAGGGAGCAAGAGTGCAGGCCCCAGAGTCAGTAGCTGTAGATAGCTAGGCATGTAAAGCAAACGGCATTATAGTCATGGGGCGAGCCTGTCATCAAGGTACACTACTCAGGTGCCCCCACTCGAGAGCTCTAAGGCCATGTATATATGACAGCCAACCGGAATTCCCACTATAGTGAGATATCTCGAGTAGGAGGTTCATATGCAGCAGGACAAAAGATATGGGTGTCGGACAGGAGGCATGAGTCAACCAGGGTGGAGCCCCTAATGGGAGGAAGGGTATAAGAAAATGGGAAAACAGGGGAGTGAGAGGAATAGACTAGGCATAAGAGAAGCATAAGAGGGAGGATGGGGTTGAGAAGGCGAGTAAAAGAAAGGGCCCACTCTCTGTCACGGAATCCAGCTACCTCAGAACACCAGGGAGTCAAGAGGAGACAGCCTCCGGAAAAGCAGCCGATTCCCTAAATAAGAGCCAGGCAGACCAGGTGTGCACATATCCAGGGCCATTCCCATGCTCCTCTGCCAAGAGGCCCTCCAGATCAGCTATGTGGTCCATCTCTACAGCCCATTCAGTGAGAGTGGGGACCACCGGTGTACACCAATGTCGTGGGATAACTGCCCGAGCAGCCGTTAGAAAGTGTCGCAGGAGGCCTCTTTTTGCTGACTTCAGGGACCCAGGGAGCATCGAGAGTAGCAGTATCTTAGGATCATTAGCTATTGCAGTACCTGTCACTCTGAGGTAGATCCCCAGAATCCCCCGCCAAAACTCCTGAAGCATAGGTCAGCTCCACCAGATGTGCGTCATGTGTACCAGGGGTTCCCCACAACGCCAACAGGAATGTGGGGTAGCCGGATAAATATGGTGGAGGACTGCCGGGCATCTGTACCATCTAGTTAGGATTTTCCTAACTAGATGGTACAGATAGTTCTTCTCGTGAGCTTTACTGGCAATAGATAGGGAATCGGTAAGTACGAATGACCGATCCCACTCAGCGTCCGTCACGGAGACCCCCATCTCCCGTTCCCACACAGATGTGTAGGTCGGTAGAGTAGGGGAAGTCGCAGCGGAGAGGACAGAGTAGATAAGAGAAACCGAATGTGTTGGAGGCAAGGAGGCCAATAATAAAGAGTCAAAGGCAGTGGGATCCGCCCGGAAGCATTCCGTCGTGGGGAAGGAGGCGACAAATGAGCGGAACTGCCCCTCCGCCAACCAAGTTCCCCGGGATGTGCCTGAGGACGCATTGGAGTCCTTGGGCTGGGCCCTCAGGGCTGAGGTCAGGCGATGGTGTGTTGTTCTGTCCTATCGACCCAGCACAGACTCTGTCAATGCCGGAGGGAATGCCGGGTTACCGAAGAGTGGCGTCATTGGGCCTAAATAAGATGAGATGCCCAAGCGAGCGACATATCGATCCCACAACCTCAGGGTGTGTGAGGTCAAAAGAGGAAAGGTTGGGGACCTGACCCTGGAGCCAGGTGGTATCCAAGGCAAGGCCAACAGGTAAGCAGCTGTAAGGGTTGCCTCCAGATGTACCCATTGTTTGTCTCCAGCATGGTGGAACCAGTCCACAATGCGGACCAACACCGCCAAGGCATAATAGAGGAAGACGTCTGGTGCACCGGCTCCCCCCCCTGCGTTTCGGCAGAGCCAGTGTTTTGTAGCTGAGCCTGGGTCGAGAAGAGCCCCACACAAATTTTGTGAATGTCTGTTGAACACGTCTCAAATATATAGTAGGGAGGGCGATGGGTAGCGTCTGGAATAGGTAAAGGAACTTCAGGACAATGTCCATTTTCAGCACGTTGATCCGGCCCAGCCAAGATAAGAATTTACGGTCATATGCCGTCAGGTCTCGGGATATTCCCGCAAGCATGGGGAAGAAGTTCAGGGAGTATAGATCAGCCAGGTTCCTAGGGAGACGGATTCCCAGATATTTCAAGGAAACGGGGCATAAGCGGAAGGAGAAGTTGTTGGTAAGGAGGCGAATATCGTCGTCCTCCAGAGACACATTAAGGATCTCTGATTTAGAGATATTAACTCGAAAATTACTCAGATCCCCAAACCGTTCAAATTCCCTCAGAATGTTTAAAGCATAGGAATTGAATTGAACCATTAGGGATTATGGCCCCACATGCTGTCTCGCAATCACCAAACAGGTGAACAGGTGGGAGGTAACCGGGGATTGTTGCAGAAAATCCCACCGTCTGTGTTGTTCAGGATCAGCAGTCTGGTGGGCATAGTAACATGGGGCTGAGTTACATAGAGCAAAAGGTCATCCGCAAACAAAGCAAGTTTAGATCTATGGGGGCCTACAAGCAAGCCTTGAAAAGCTGAATTTTGATGGAGGGCTACTGCCAGGTGCTCCATGGTGATAACGTAAAGGAGAGGGGACAAGGGGCAGCCCTGTCGGGTGCCATTAGCAATCCGGAAGGTGGGAGACAGGGAGCCATTGACACGAACCCATGCCGATGGGTGCGAGTACAGGGCCATGATGTTACTCAGCATAGTGGAGCGCACATCCAACTGTAACAGGGAGTGTCTGAGGAAGGTCCAATCCACGTGGTCAAACGCCTTATCAGCCTCCACAGATAGGAGGCACAGAGGGGTGTGAGACGTTTGGGGATAGTGCATCAGGAGTAGGGTCCGAATAGTGTTGTCCCTGGCCTCTCGGCCCTGGACAAAGCCCATCTGGTCAGGGTGGATCACTCCTGGAAGAAGAGGCTTCAGTCGGGTAGCAATCATCTTGGCAAACAGTTTCACATCGACATTGATTAAAGAGATCGGCCTAAAATATGTGCAAAGAGTGTGATCCTTGTCAGGCTTAGGGAGCAAGGAGATGTGCGCCTCCAACGCCTGTTGTGGGAACGATGCACCCTGGGACACGGAGTGAAAGACCCGAAGCATGAAGGGGGCAAGCGAGTCCCTAAAATGTTTGTAGAATTTCACCGTGTAGCCGTCGGGGCCGGGAGACTTGCCGGTGGGTGCGGATTTGAGGGCCGCAAGTAACTCTTCTATGGTGAAAGGTGACTCCAATGCCTCAGCCTCAGAGTCCGCCAACACAGGGAGGGCAGTGTCATGAACATAAGCCGACACCCGTGCGTCATGGTTGGAGGATGAAGCCTCCGATCCCGTAAGATTATACAAGGATGTGTAAAATTCCACGAACGCACCCTGGATCTCTGTAGGCGAGTGCCTTAGGGTCCCCTCCGGGGAACGAACATGGGGAATATAGGTATGTGTAGCTCTTGGGTGCAGCATCTTAGCCAGAGCTCTTCCGCACTTGTTCCGTTTCTCATAAGCCCTGGTCTCAAGTTTACCCTGGTATGTACGCGTCGACAAATCAAGGAGACTAAGTAGGTGCAGACGAGGCTTAGAGGTGCGCAGCATGAGCTCTGGCGAGGGGGAGCTCGCCAGAGTCTCTAGGTCAGTGAGGTGTTGAATGGCCTCACTAATCTTCCTAGACCGTTCCTTCTTCAATCTAGAACCCTGCTGAATCAGTGTGCCCCTCAGGACCGCTTTCAGTGCCTCCCACTGAAGAGGAAGAAGAGTGGGGTCAGAAGCATGGACATCTAGGAATTGGGCAATACCCTCCTGTAGAGCAGCGACACAACTCGGGTCAGACAGCAAGGATTCATTCAGCCTCCATGTCCATTCCTGGGCGGGAGCCAGCGGGATTTGCAAGGACAGTGTAACTGCAGCATGGTCTGACCAAATCATTGGGCCAATGTCGCAGGAGACAGCCCAGTCCAACAGTGGATGGGAGGTGAACAAATAGTCTATTCTACTATAGGAGTGATGCGGTGCGGAGAAGTGAGTGTAGTTCCGAGTTTGAGGGTGTAAGACTCTCCAAGTGTCAATCAGGTGTAGGCGAGAGAGTTGAACCCAGACCCTATGAAGTTTGGCAAAGGAAAGGGCAGCCCGTCCCGTGGACGGGTTGAGACTGGGTTCCAAGGCCAAGTTGAAATCCCCCCCCACTATCACCATGCCCTCCGCAAAAGCCTCCAGCTCCTTCAGAAGCCGGAGCGCGGATGCAGTCTGGTCAGTATTAGGGAGATAGAAGTTAGCGATGGTGTAGGTCCGACCCCAAAGTGACAGTTTGAGCCATTGGTATCGTCCAAATTCGTCTGCCTTATGGTCGAGAACCACTACTGGAAGAGATTTGTGGATAGCAATAGAGACCCCCCGCGACTTTTGGATGGCATTGGTACTATGGTACCAGGACGTGAAATACCTTTTGGCACACAATGGAGCGTGGTCAGTCTGGAAATGTGTTTCCTGAAACAGGGCAACTTGCACCTGGGACTTGTGCATGTGGTACAGGATCTGCCCACTTTTGGATGGGACATTCAGACCCCTGGCGTTATAGGTACATAGGCGCAGCTCTGCGGGGGCAACTACAGGCGTGGCCATGGCAGAGAGTGTGGGAAAAGGGGAAAAAAGAAACAAATCAGAGTTCGAGGGTAGAGGAGACAGGGCCACAGGGGGCAGAGACAGGAGGAACCTTAGATGGGTATAAAGGATATAATGGAGGAATAGAAAAAGAAAAAGCTGAAATAGAACTAGAGGGGGAGGTGAGGAGGTAGGGGGGATAGGTGAGAAAAGTAAGATAAGCGACACAGGAAAGGGACGGAAAAAAATACAAAACTAAAAGCGCAGCCGGAGCCGCTACGGGAAGGATAAGCGTCTAGTCAAAGCTAGAATACAACAGTCTCCAATAGGAGACGTAATACCTATGTGGGGAGAAGTGGTCGAGAATGAAGGAACAAGGTGCCTACCAGGGCCCAATTATGAAAATGACATAAAATACTGCAACTGGTCTCGACACCCACTAGAACTAAGCATAACATCAATTCCATCCCAACAGACTTCCTGCGGCAAGTGGGCAGGTAGTCATTCCGGTGTTCTCTGTCCCCACGTCCGCGACCCCCCCCCACAATCGGGAAGAGTGCCAACAAGAGGAGAGCGGACCCCTCCCACCTCTGTTCAGGGTAGGGGGGATCGTCAAGTTGATCTACCCATGCCAGCCCCCACCCCACAACCACAAAGAGCATAAACAGTAATACCACACAACAGTAAAAACAGGTCAAACAGTATGCCTACCGGAAAATGAAAGGCATAGGCCAGGGCATAGCAAAACCCTGAATATACTATGAGGCAACCCGTGAGCTGGTGGGAGCCTTGTAAGGAGCCCTCCAGGTCAGGGGGTCATTCAGAATACCTCGCCGTCGGTCAGGCAGCATGGGGGTGTCCACCGGAGCCCCCCCGCTAGTCCCGAAAGGCCAAGAGGGAATGGGAACAGTCAGCTCACCCCCAGACGGCCCAGGTCAACCGCGGCTTACAATGACCTGGAAGGAAAAGTTGGTTGGGTGGGGTCCCGGGCAACAATATGGGATAAAGGCAATAGGACAGGCCCCTGAGACATAAGGCATGTATTCGTTCCTCGGGGGATCAGCATTATGATGACAAAAAACACAATGTAATATACGGCACGGCCTAGTATATATGACGGGGGGTGAGCTGACCCGTGAGCCAGTAGACACCCATCCGGTGTGCCACGGGATCAGGGGTCGTCCAAGGGCCCCCCGCCCTCCGGTTGTTCGAGTGGGCCAGGTAAATCCCAGGAGTCCAGCAGCCCCCCACAGCGCCCCCAAACCGCTAAAGGTGGAAGGGGGTCGCCATGAGGAACCGATCCACATCCGAAGCCCGCCAGGAGCAAGATGGACCAGCCGCAGCCCCTGTAAGCCTATGAAAGAGAAATGGTTAGTGAAGGCAATATAGTACAAGACAAAGTCATTTCAGGTAAACGAATAACAAGGCGCCTGACAGAGGATACAGCCGAGGGTATGCCGGACACAGTAGTTTAACCCTCATTTGCTGACGGGGCCCCGGCCCCAACCGGTCCCCGGTTTCTACGGGACGATCTCGAACGGGCCCTGCTGCGGCGATGAGGTAAGGCGTCAAAAGGCCGGGAATTCACTCAAGTGAAAGGCAAGTCCAGCCAGTCCGGCACCAGGATCGGGTCTGTCTCCAAGAATTCAAAAAGTTCAGGCAGCTGTATTGGGGAGCGGAGATGGAAGGACCCGGAGCTCTTACGAATTTGAATGCTGAAAGGGTGACCCCAGCGATAGGTAGCTCCCACCTGACGGAGAACATCTAGCAGAGGTCTCACGGTCCTGCACATTGCCAGGGTTAGGCGGGAGGGGTCTGGGAGAAGTTGGATGGAGGCGCCGTCAAAGTCTATAGGACCTGTTCTCCAAACTGAGCGAAGGATCTCCTCTTTAATAGCGTAGAAGTGTACCCGACATAGGACATCCCTAACACGGTTCAGGGGTCCCGGAGTGGCACCGGATACACGGTGAACCCTGTCCAGTTCGATGAAGGTGGTGGAAGGTTTACCTAGGGCCAGATTGAGGATAGCGGTGATGGGAGCGTGTAGATTGGGGCCGTCAGTAGCCTCAGGGATCCCCCGCAGGCGAATATTATTGCGTCTACTGCGATTCTCACCATCTTCCACTCTCAGTTGCAGCTGTTGGAGTTGGGTGCGATGAGACGCCTGGGCAGCCTCTAGTGCCCCCAGGCGGGCGTCATGGGATGTCACCGAGTCTGATAGGGCCGAGATGTTAGTGTCTGCGGTAGTCACCCTCTGGCGGAGCTCTCTCACCTCACCCCTCAGGGTGCTTTCTAACCTCAGGGCCCAGGAATCAAAGTCAGCTCTAAAGGCTGTAAACAGTTCACGTACCTCCCCTGTAGTGTGATCTGGGTCCAGGGGCACCGCAGGTGGCTGTGACTCACGGTCCTCTAGAGAGGCTGGTAGTGTCTCACATTCAGTGGGGGAAACATCAGGGTCCTGGTTCCTTACACGGCGCCTGTGAGGCCACTGAGACCGGAGAGGATGGCTGGGTGGGGGATAACGTGGGGCCCAGGGCCTTCGGTCCCGAGGGTCAGGTGGAGGAACGGAGCCCCTGAGTGGATGCGGGAGCGGGCGCAGCCGCGGCCTTAGGCGGGACGGCTTTTGGTGCCATGGTGCGGCCGGCCTGTGATGTGGTCTCGATCGTGCTGTGCCTGAAATAAGAGGCGATGTCCCAGGTCCAGGAAGTGGAAGGAGTCTCGGGCGAGGTCTGGGCACCGGGCATAGGGCAAAAGGTAATACCTGAGCTGAACAGTCTACTGAGTAATAGCCCCGGATCGGCAGAGCTCAAATCCGTGCGTCTTCACTCCTCCATGGTCGGCCACGCCCCCCCCCCCACCAATACAGGATTTAATTTTCTGCTGAAGCTGGACCTGTGTTCCAAATAGGAAATGTAAGTGCATTGTCTAGGGCAGGGATGGCCAAAATGCGGCCCTCCAGCTGTGGTGGAACTACGAATCCCATGAGGCTTTGCAAGATTCTCACAGCCACATACATGACTTCCGGAGACAGATGCTTCATGGGATTTGTAGTTTCACCACAGCTGGAGGGCCGGAGTTTGGCCATCCCTGGTCTAGGGTACTTGGTTTGCCATATACATTATGTGCTGTGGCCCCTAGGGAGGAACTAGGGTATGCTTGCTTGTGAGCACAAAAGTTTATATTTTGTAGAGCTAGGTTTAACGTGCATTTCCACCTTTTGTAAGTGATTAGCATTTATTGTAGTAATAAAGAGGTGCAGTGATGATGTATACATGTACACATTTTCATGACTCACATTGCAGACTTTCTTCATTTTTTATGAAGATTTTATTAGGCCTGAAGTCTAAAAATTTAAAATTTTCTCCAAAGGAACTTCAGTTAGACACCAGGATCAGATGGTAATTAGGCTATAATCAGCTGCCCCCTCTCCCTGTCACCCATTGTAACATGATCAGCAAACACTAGCTCTGCCTTTACACTGTCCAGGGAAGTGGGGATATTTTCACACTGCTTGCACAGCACAGAGGCAGAAAATTCCATGTGGATATAATGAGGAAAGCTAACAAAAATGTAAGTTTCTGTTTTCATGTACATCAACTGCATATGCCCATTTCATGTACACATGTAATAAAGTTAATTGCGGCCTGTTTGCAACCCGCGCTGTTGTGTGGATTCTTGATACCTGCACAAACTCCCTATGGGCTTATGTGCCCCATGAGACAGCAAAGTCCAAGATTACTACCTTTAAAAGCAAGATAACCTACAAGACAATATATCTGCTGTTGCTTATAAGAGAGAAGTTATAAGAGAGAATTAAGTATACAAAACATGTGTAAAGTTATTCTGATGGTTAATATTAGGGAATTTTGTGTTGTACATGTAGCGCAAGTTTGTCTTACAGATCTTATTTTATTCACTAGGTGTTGGCTACACTGTGATATTAATAGCACTTTATGTGGGCTTCTACTACAATGTCATCATTGCATGGTCATTATACTATTTGGCATCTTCCTTCACCTCTGAGCTTCCTTGGACCACATGTGGAAATGTGTGGAACACTGCAAATTGCACTGACCCAAGTCTTCTCAATGCTTCTCTTTTTGAAAATGGAACAAAATATTCAAAGTACAAATTAACTCCAGCTGCACAATTTTATGAGTAAGTATTCTTAATGAGTTAAACTCTTCTGCACTTTAATAGTGATCATCACTGGCAGTCTATACTGCTATTCCTTTTTTGCCATTTAGCACAAACCAAGCATTTTGTACAATATGATAAAATGTTTAAACTGACTCTAAACTCAGACGCTAAAACTTAAAAATGCACTCAAGTACCTTAACTATTAACACAAATGTAGTTTATTTGTGCGTCATTTAGCTGTAGATCTTCAAATCATTTCTGAATTTGTGCTGATTCTCTCCTGCCTTATGGAGGTTGGCTATCTTTGTTACTCATGATCCCTGTGTGTGTTTTAAGGTAGCTACCAGTCAAAGTAAATTAAACGTGAGATTGTAGTCCATCACGGGAGTGAGCTTGGAGCGGTTGCTACCTTACGACAAACACAGGGACCGTAAAGCCACCCTCCAGAAGAAAGGACAATGTCAGCATGGATTTAGAGATGATTTGAGTATCTGAAGCCAAGTGATAAGTAGCTGCCTCATTTCCCACCCTCGGCTTATATTCGGGTCAATACTTTTTCCCAGTTTTTTTGGGTAAAAGTAGGTACCTCGGCTTATACTCGGGACGGCTTATACTCGAGTATATACGGTAAGCTACATTTTTTTACTAGGTAAGGTACTTGAATGCATTTTAAGATTTTAACTCCTGAGTTTAGTGTCACTTTAAGTAATCAACTTAACTTTATATCATATCACCATTCCAAACCTGGTATGAACAGATGACTTACAAAGAAAAGATACACAGGCATAAACATAACGTATGGAAGTTTGGTTAAGTCTCACTGAATAACAAAGTTACATGGGAAGCCTCTGTGCTTTGCTTAGTATTATTCATATACAGTGTACAGTATAAGGTAACATATCAGGTTAATAAAGCCACTCTGTTCCTGTTTTCAGTGCTTTAGGGTTTGTTCATGCTGGCATCTGTGTTGGACAGCAGCCACTTGTGGCATGTGAGAAGTGAGGCTTATGCACTCAAAATAGTGAATCACACTAACTTTTTTTTTTTTTTTTTAATGGTATTGAAATGTCACAAAATGACATGTCATTCAGTTCTATTTACTGCACCACATTGTGATGTAGTGTACTATGTTGCAATATGCATGCAGTACTTTTTTTCATCGCGCATCACTGCAATGCGGTGGTGTGAACTGACTCCATTGTAAATAAGTCTTGCCTTGTCTATGCATTTGGACTGTGCTGGGCAGAGAACACTAATGCATCTGGTGTGAATGGGTCCTTATTGCCATGCACCTCAGTGAGAACTGGCAGAATTTTGTGGCTTTTTAGTTTGTCATTAGATGATGTATTGCAAGGGGGTATGTGCATGAGATGGCCTTGAAAACAATGAAGTGAATTTCTTACTTTTGATATTGTGGTTAGTTTGGACTATAAGGGCTCATTCACATGGGGGAGCGCATGTCTGTACAGCGTGCACGTCTGGGCAAAGGCCCAATTCTATCAGGGACCAGTCCTGCTTATAATTTCGTACAGCAGCCTGTACCTTCTGTGGGTGGATGCAGCTGCACGCAGTTACACATGGTTACATGCAGACCCAAACCTGCACCTAACTGTGGGTCTGGGTGTCCCCGCACTTGGATACAGACAGTGTGCATCCAAGTATGGGCACCTGTACCCGTATGGATATGCAGGTTTGGGTCTGCATGTAACTGTGTGAAGACGCAATTACACGTAGCATCTGCCCCTCCCCAGATAGGGTCTCATATGTATGTCCCTTAAAAAGGAATTGATAGTAAAAAAATACAAAAAAGAGATAAAAGAAACAGCACTTACTCCATTTATTAAAACAGAGTGTATAAATCAGAATTCCATCCTAGTCACATGTTCAGTCCAGATAACATCAGCAAACAATCTCAAACATCAGCAAACAATCTCAAACTCAATAAACTAAGTGCAGAACAACGAAGACAAAGAGACCCACGTGATGGTGGACAATAGCATAGCCATTATCCTCCACCAGCCCTCATGTTGTCCTCTAGTAGGCAAAAAATGCATAGAGATGTACAATTTTGTGTCTGTTGACATACACTGCTGCAAGTATGTCAGGAACATCCTGTTCTCAGAGTTAAAGGGCAAGTACAGCTAAAACTGACATTTCAGTTTTTGTCAAGTGCTATAGAATTAAAATAGTTAGGGACTCTGATGGGAAGATCATATTGACAGTGTTCTCAGAGTTTTGTTCCCAGAGTTCTTAAGGCAATTTCAATATACTTTCTATTATGAATAATTAAACAATAGGTGGCAAGAACATGTACAACTTCAGGGGGGACAGAAAAAGCCTGGGACGTCCTGATACAGTGTAAGAAGCCAGTGGGTAGTTCAACCTAGTATACTAGTAAACTATCAATATTGTTTGCACCAGTCCTTTAAATCTTGTCAATATATGTAAAGTTGTAATGTATTCTCTAAAAATGTATTTTAATTGTTTTTTGTTTTTGCTTTGTAAAAATAATCATTAAAATGTGAAGCACAGATTGTGTGTGATTTCTTTTTATTAGTTCCAGCTGTTGTTTCGGTAATAAGAAAAGGCTGTTTTTCAGGAAATCTTAGAGTTACAACTATTTATCTTTTACCATAGACGTGGAGTGCTGCATCTGCATGAAAGTGCTGGAATTCATGACCTTGGTCTCCCACGATGGCAGTTAACTCTGTGCCTTTTTGCTGTTCTTATAGTCCTGTTTTTCAGCTTATGGAAAGGAGTAAAGACATCAGGAAAAGTGAGTAAATTTTTTTGTATTATTTGTTAAAAGCAAAGTGGAGAGGATTTTTGGTGAGTTCATATTTTAAGTTAGTATAGCAGTATTTATCTTGGCCACTGACTTAATTACCTGATTATTTTGTTTACTACCTCATTTATTATTGTAATAAATATATGGAACGCTGAACTTCAAGAAGGCAATACAACTATTTAACAGTATTTGTATCACAAAATTATTTGCAAGCTGTAATAAAGTTACCAGATTTTCAAAATTAAATCTGAGGTGAGACTTTTACAGACACACATAAAGGATCATCTTTAAAAAATTAAACAGAATATGGACAAAAGAGCTAACACTTTGTCTTCTCCTACATGAACATCATAAAATAGTCAGAAACTACTTAGAACCCAGCAACTGTAATATACAGCATTACGCACTTCTAATTATATCTAATTCTAATCTAATTATTTATATAAATATGGGAAGAGTCTGCAGTGCGCCTGAAGTGTAGGTGACATATAGCTCTCCTGTCAGAGCGGGGTGTAAGCTATACAATTAGCGCTCATTGAACCAGTAAATTGTATACAAATGAGAGAGAGAGAGAGAGGCAGTGGCATAACCTCCTTGCACTTAACACTTAAGACAGCAGATTTTTAAAACTTAGCCAAGTGAATAACCGAGCCAAAGTGAACTGAGTCGAACGGCTTTCGGCTACTCAATTTGGCTCTGTATGGCTGATTTCAGCCGTACATCAGCTAAAATCAGCTGTACATCGGCTGGCTTCGGCTGGCTTCGGTCAGCCAAAACATGCTCTGCATGTTCATCTGAGCCGAAGTGCAGAAGCCGTTCGACTCAGCTGATCCAACATCTGGAAAAAATTTTGAAAAATTATTTAAATAAATGTCAAAAAAATAAAAACAAAATGTTAAAGAAGTAATTACAAAATGTAAACGAAAGAAAAAAAAAAAACAGTGCGGGGTCTCCTTCCCAATCCCGGTCTGGTAGGAAAGATAGGAGGGACCCCTATTAAAAAAAATGTGTGGAGTTCCCCCCAAATGTTCTACCAGGCCCTTTAGGTCTGGTAGGAATTTTAAGGAGGAACCTCACCCCAAAAATGGGGAAAACTCTTGATCCAGGCACAGACCTGGCAGGGCAGGAAAGGGGGAGGGCGAGGGAGGCCCCCCTCCCTGCCATACCAGGCCACATGCCCTTGGCACTTGGTCACATGCCCTTGGCACTTGGTCCCCATGCCGATGGGGACAATGGCCTCTTCCTCACAAGCCCTGGGGTGTTGGTTGTGGGGGTCTACAGGCATGTAGGCTTATTTTCATTAGGGTACCCCTTTAATTAAAGGAGAACTATGACATGAGTGATTTCCACTCACGTCATAGTTCTAAGCCGACCTGTGACAATGAGACTGTCACAGGTCGGCTAAGTAGATCGGGAGGTGAGGGAAAACATACCGGGTTCCCTCACCTCTCGATACTATCACGGCTCTCTGCCGTGACAGGGGGAGGGGCTGGATTCCCCTCTCCCCGCTCTGATCTGCCAGCGCTGACTGGCGGAACGGACGGGGGAGGGGGCGGGTACAGCTGGCTCTGCCTCTAGATAGGCAGAGTCAGCTGTCACTCACGCAGCTGGGCGGATCCCGTCATCTAAGTCGGGATCCGCTCCAGGTGCGGCGTCTCAGTATACTGAGCTTAGGGTGACGGGAGGACGCTAGTTTGTGTCCTCCCGTTACCCTAAGGAGAACTATGGGGAAAAACACTGACCCCATAGTTCTCCTTTAAAATTTACAGCAGCCATTCGGTTCGACTAAACCGAAGGGCTCCAGCGGCCGAAGTGAGCCGAAGGATCAGTCAAAGCTACGTCTAGATCCTTTGGCTCCTTTGTGAATAACCCTCTTAGTTTTTTTCCTGAAGTTATTCTTTCATGTTATGTAGATCTTTATTAATATAACACTGGAAATAAAACACCATTCCATTATCCAGTGAAAGCAATAATACTTTACATTAGTAAACATTGTATTTGTCTATAGTTTAGCCTTATTATTTAAAAAAAAAAAAATCATTCTGGGAGAAAAAAATGTGCATGTTGTGTAACATACTAGCATAAAACTATTTGCACTCTTATAATTGGAGGGGCAGCCTAGCATGGGCATTGAAAACATACAAATTCTTTTTTCAGAGACATTAAAATGTCAGTTTAACATAAATTATATGTTTAAATTCAACTATACAGTAAATACATTTTCTCTGACAAGAAATGTGGGTTTACAGGTTTTAAAAAATTTAAATTTAATCACTAATCTTGCTTGATGTGATAGAACAAAGATCTTTTATTTTTTTACACCTACTGCAATTCTTTTATTTATTTTTTTACATTTTTCAATTATATTTTTGCCACTTTATTTTTAAACATAAGCCATAGTCACAATGTCTTCCTATTAGTGACCATTAGGTAAAGTGAGTACACAATGTTCATAAAGGGATTATGTTTTTATGCAAATGCAATTTAATGCGATCTTGTGGCTTACACACATACACCATTTATGCGCAACACATATAGGTATTACTACATATGCTGGAATAGGAGGAACAAGGGCCGACATTTATGGTTAACTCAAAATTGATGAGCTGGAAAGGCTTTTTGGACAATTCTGGGTACTGTAGTTTTCCACTGTTCCTCAGACACACTCAATTATGAGGTTTAACATTTACATTTGTGGTCTAGTTAATCACTTGTGTTTGTAGGCACTTAAATTCATTTGTGTCTTTTTTAAATTTTAAAAATACAGATTCAATAAATGGTTGCACTAACACCATACAACATGAAAAATTACAATTGCCATCATTGTGTTCTATAGGCCTGTTGCTTTTAGCTGTGGCAGTGAAAGTGTTAAAGTATATCTAAACCCTAACAATAAACTTCTCTTATTTTGTCTCTTTTGTTCTGTTAAACATACCATACTTTGTGTTCTCTGCCTGTGCTGACTCTAATTAGTTACAGTGTTTAAAATTAGTTCTGAGGACTACAGAACCACTCCCCTCAATGTAATGGACAATAGAACAAGGGCAGGATTGTGTTGTCCTATCTTGTTTCTGCTGTATTAATACAGAAGGGTGAGTGAGTGTTCTCATCCTAGGACTTGAAATATGTTACCGGTAGAATAACCAGGTCAAAGTAAAGGGAAAAAGAGCAGGAAAAAACTAATGCAGCCATCACATCTAAGAACTGGTAAGCTGCAATAAATTGCATTTTTTATTAGATACATGGTAATGCAATTGTTAGGTATACAATGCAATCTGTACAATAAAGATATAAAGATAATTGTCAACAGTTCATAAACATCCATGTGAGAACCTTACTAAGCAATATACTATAAAATGGACCATTTGTGACACAGAAACAGTTTTTAGCATGTATACTTTTATTTGCCAACCAAATGTTTTCCATGGTCATGTCAAAATTCATTACTGTTATTTATTTTTGTAATTTTATGACTTTTATTATCCAGTAATTTTACATTTTAGGTTGTGTGGATAACTGCAACGCTACCATATGTGGTACTTTTTGTTCTTCTCATTCGTGGCATAACACTGCCTGGCTCTTCTAAAGGCATTAGTGCATATCTTCATATAGACTTCAAAAGACTCAAAGAACCTACCGTAAGTGCTATTTCTTACCATTATGTCTATTACAGTCAATCAAAACTAATGTAAACTTTTTGTGCGAAAAAACTATACTGAAAAAGCAGTGTAGAAGAATGTGGTGTAAAATTAGTTCACTACAGTCCTTTATTGCAGGGTCTTATGATAAGGCTGAATAACTCATAAAGTTCACAAACAGTAACATTTGTAATCACACATGAAAACTATCCGGGTTATTCACAAAGCTGCTGAAGGCAGCCGAGTGCATAACCAAGCCAAAGTGAACAGAGCCGAACAAGGTTCGCCTATTCACTCCAGCTCTGTGCGGCTGAAATACATCGGCTGAAATCAGCCATACATCAGCTCTGTGCAGCTGCCTTCGGTCAGCCGAACATGCTCTGCATGTTCACCTGAGCCGAAGTGCAGAGGGACTTCAACTCAGCCGGTCCAACATTATTATTATACAGGATTTACATAGCGCCGACAGTTTGCGCAGCGCTTTACAATATAGGGCAGACATTACAATCACAACATCTGGATCAGCTGAGCCGAAGCTACGGCAGTTCACTTTCTGCAGTTCGCCCCTATTCTCGGCTATGCCATTCACGGCATTCGGCTCGTCTATTCTGCTTGGTACCTCCGTGGTACCAAGCAAAATAGCAAATAAGTGAAAAAAGAGTGAAGAAAAAAAAAAAGGTTGAAAAAATATTTAAAAAATGTAAACAAATAGTAAAATTACAAAAAAAATAAAGATATTTAAAAAAAATGAAAAAAAGAAAAACGATTTGGCGGAGCTATCAGTGACAGCTAGCTCAGCCCAACTGTTTCCTATTGGCCAGCAATAAATAGCAACTGGGCGGAGCCGGCCATGACGTCACCGCATGCTCCGCCCAGTTGTTATTGTTTAATGACAGATCAGCGTTCCCAGGTCATTTGGGGACACTGATCTGTCATTACAACTGGGATATTGGCTATTGTGAATAGCCTGTACAGCAGCCCTTCGATTCAACTGAACTGAAGGACTCCGGCGGCCAAAGAGAGCCGAAAGATCAGCTGAAGCTATGGATGGATCCTTCGGCTCAATAGTCAATAACCCTCTACATTTATATTTTATATACCTACTAGACATGTGTGATTAGTTTAGCTCAGAATCGAAATTCGGACGAAATTTCGGAAATTCGGACATTTGGATGTATCCGAATTCCGAATTACAGATATAACGAATGCACGGAATCCGAATTTCCGATTCTGAAATTCGTTAGTGGTAGTCAGGACTACATTTAGTTTGTTGGACGAATTTTTGTTACAGCAAAATGACATTAGAAACATTTTAATTTTTTTTAGTCTGGAGAAGATGAAAAAGTGTGAGGTTTCCCCCAATTCATACCAGATCCTTTAGGTCTGGTAGGAATGTTAGGAGGGACCCTCCCCCAAGTTAAAACAAAAAAAAGTGCGTTGGGTTCCCCCAAAATCCATACCCGGCGCTTTAGGTCTGGTAGGAATTTTAAGGGAGAACCCCAGCCCCCAAAAATGGGAAAATAAAATGTGGGGTCCCCCTAACATTCCTACCAGACCCTTGATCCGAGCACTGGCCCGGCAGGGCAGAAAAGGGGGGGGAGATAGAGCGCCCCCCCTCCTTGTGCCTTACCAGGCCACGTGCCCTCAGCATTGGGAGGGTGTCCCCATGCCGATGGGGACAAGGGCCTATTCCCAACAACCCTGACCCGGTGGTTGTGGGGGCCTGCGGGCAAGGGGGCTTATTTGCATCGGGGTACTCCTTTAAGGGGGCACCCAGATTCCGCCCCCCCTTGTGAATGAGTAAGGGGTACTTGTACCCCTACCCATTCACTAAAGGGTTAAATCAAATAGTTATTAAAAAGTCCAGACTTTTGATAAAATCTTTAATTAAAAAAAACAAAGAGCCAATGTTTTACTATTCCTTTAATAAAAAAAAAATGGCTCCATCGATGTAATCCAGCGTCAATCACGATGCACTACGCCAGCCGAAATAAAAAAAGTCCCACCGCACAACGACCGTCCAAACCCAACGAAAACTCGCCGCAAAATTACATTCCTGCTCGAAAGTACACAGATCTCAGCTGTCAAATACTGTATAGCATTCGGGAACACCCAAATGCTATTTGTGAGTTTCCGAATGCCATTCGGGTCTGTGAGCCGAGGTGTCATATCAAAAGTATTATGACACGTTGGCTCACAGACCCGAATGGCATTCAGAAACTCACGAATAGCAATCGGGAGTTCCCGAATGCTATAGTATTGGACAGCTGAAAATGTCAAATGGGCAGAGCGAGTCGTGACGTCACGGCTCTCTCCGCCCATCTGTTTACTTTCGCGCAGGACGGTCGTCGTGCGGAGGAACTTTTTTTATTTAGGCGGGTCGGCGGGTGAAAGGGCCTGTTATGTATTTTGGGGGAACCCCACGCACTTTTTTTCTGTTATTTTTTTTTCAATTTGGGGGGGGGGGTCCCTCCTAACATTCCTATCAGACGCAAAGGGCCTGGTATGAATTGGGGGGAACCTCAAGCTTTTTTTCCCCCTCTTCTGCAGAAAAAAAAAAAATGTTTTTTATTCTAATGTAATTTTGCAGCAACGAAATTTTGTCCAACAAACAAAATTTCATCCAGACTACCGCTAACAAATTTTGTCCGAATCCCGAAACGAATTGAATTTCGCACCAGAATCCCGAAAAACAAAATAACGCGAATCAAAACGAAACTAAACTAATTTTTTGCCAGTGCACATGTCTAATACCTACAATTGTAATTGTAAGTTACAATGTCAATCTGCAGAGGCATACCTTGCATATTATTTTAGCAACTTCCACCCATGTTTCTCTAGACCAGGGGTCTCAAAGTACTGGCCCACGGGCCAATTGTGGCCCGCGAGCTGGTACTATGTCACTCGCAGCCACCTGACAAGTCATGGACCACGTATCTGACTTGCATGAGCAGCTACACGGTTGTCATCTTTGTCAGATGCAGACGGCATAGCTGCTGCTGGCTATGCACTCAGTTCCTTTTGGCCGGAACTCTGAGCTCTGGCCGAAAGGATGGATTAGTAAGGTCTGCACTAGACCTTAATAATCACCACTGGATCACCAGGGGAGGATGTGCCTCCTCCCTGCAAAAATGTAAGCAGGTGAGGGGGCTACTTGTTCTATTTTTGTGTGTGCAGGGGCCGGCGTATATTGTTTTATGTGTGGGGGGCAGAGAACAGGGGGGAGCAAATTATTTTATGTGTGGGGGGAAGGAAACAGGGAGGAGCATATTATGTTATGTG
>NW_017307630.1:457604-459187 GCF_000935625.1 Nanorana parkeri
TGGCAGGGCAGGGAACAGGGTGGAGCATGTTATTTGGGGGGAGCGTATCATTTTGTGTGGGGGGGTGGGGTGGGGAAAAGGGGGAGCATATTATTTTGTGTGGGAGGGCAGGGAATGGGGGGAGAATATTATTTTCTGTGGATGGCCGTGAAATGGAGGCAGAATATTACACCTATATGTTTAGGGATTCCTGCGTCAGGTGTTTACATGCGGCAGCTGTCAGCCATTCAAGTTAATGATCTGGTGACTGTCACTGCATGTAAATGCCTGCACACCACATGTAATGGTATGTAATAGAATTACATGCGGTTAGGAATCATTCTCCCTGAATGCATTGATCATGGATCCGGGGATAATGATTGATTCCTAACCACATGTAATCATATCACATACCAATACATTTAGTGTGCAGGTGTTTACATGCAGTGGGCGTCACCAGATCATTAACTTGAATGGGTGACTGCTCACGCATTTAAACACCACATTAGGGATTCCTGCTGCAGGAAAACAAAAGTTCCTGACGCAGGAATCCCTAATCGCACCTAAACATATGGGGCCTGAATGGGGCCTTATTGTGTGTAAATTAGTGTTTATAACTAATAATGGGCAGAAAAAAAAGAGTGAGTGAAGATTTTCTTTATCTGAGTATTGTATATATAATCATGCTTGAAAAAGGGGTTAATAATAATAGCAAACATAGTACATCACAGTGAAACATTGGAATTATGAAGGCATGCAAACTGTAAGGATTATTAGCAATAATGACTTGACAATGAACCAAACTAACTTGCTAATGGAAATAGTAAAACTAAATTAAGATGGATTAAAATTTAAAATTGATATTAATATGACCCCGGAGCTAAAATTTCTAAAACCAAAAAGGAAAAAAGCTGCTGAACTCAGGCTAAAAGCCTACAGAATAATGGTGTAATGAAGTGTACAGCGCTAAATGCCCTTCAGGAAATTAGATAACGGTAGGGATCATATGGTGTCACCTCCGTGTCAAGCAATCGTGAAACAGTGTATATATAATAAATATTTGTGTAAAAACTTATAGTACGTTATAAAATGTGTCAACAGGTGTCATAAAAGGCGTGTCATACATGAACCTTATTAAATAAATAAACAAAATTTGAAGATCGGAGAGCTTTAAGAACTTTGGGTGCATTTTTTATATTATAAGTGCATACTTCTACTTATTTTCGAAAGAAAACAACACAGACTGTTTTATATTGTGATATTTTTATTTTTCACATATATGACACATGTTTATTTATTTATTTAATATTTTTTTCACAATAGTATTTTTTTTCACATATATGACACATGTTCTTTGAAGATTTTTGTTTATTTCATGTATGACACGCCTTTTATGACACCTGTTGACACATTTTATAACGTACTATAAGTTTTGACACAAATTTTTTTTTATATATACACTGTTTCACGATTGTTTGACACGGAGGTGACACCATATGATCCCTACCGTTATCTAATTTCCTGAAGGGCATTTAGCGCTGTACACTTCATTACAACAATGACTTGACAATACATATGCAAAAAATGGCAATCCTGACAATACA
>NW_017307631.1:0-635 GCF_000935625.1 Nanorana parkeri
ATATATTTCGCTATCACAACGATCGGAGTCAGAATAGGAAGCGACACGAGAGAGCTCAGAGCGGTGTCAGGCGAGGAGGCGGTGCGGTGTAAGGCATGAAGCGTGTGGCGTGTGTGGAGGCGGGAACAGGGTAACTAATCGAAAGCCAACTAATCAATGATGGAAAACGTTGACAACGTTTACCATCATTGATTTTAATGTTGTGCTGTCCTCTGCAAACATCCCCCCCCCCCCCCCCCGGGGCACCCCAGTGGGCCTCCAACAAGCATCTGGTGCCCAAGGCTCAGGGATTGTTCACACAGAAAGCATGTGCGTTCCAGAGCAGTAACTGCTGGAACGCAACGTGATCGCTAAGAAACTTCTCCCCGCGTTTTGGGGTGGGTGGGGGCGTGGCAGTGCATTGAATTCAATGGCACCGCTTCCACGCTACCGCTGTGGAACGCACACGCTTTCGGTGTGAACGAGGCCTAAATAGGGGCCCAATGCTGCGGGCCCCTATCAACCCTGGGCACCAGCTGCTTGCTGCTACTGTCCTCTGCAAACACTACCCCCAGTGGGCCCCCACCAAGCAGCTGGTGCCCAAGGCTGAATAGGGGCCCGATGCTGGGCCCCTATCAGCCTTGGGAACCAGCTGC